>NC_056726.1:937833801-937992433 GCF_019279795.1 Protopterus annectens
CTTTTAAAATGTAATACCATGGTAAAAAAAGTTTTTGGAATGCTTATTCAAATGTTATCAACAAGCATTGCATACCGCATCCCATCTTACTCATGCATCTAAAACACATTTATTTAGTTATATAAAAAAATCAACCATAAAAATTTTCTGCCATAAGAAATTTTGCCATAAGAAACTTTAGGGGCGCTGTGTTTTACAACTCAAGCTGCATAACTAAATAGACTGTCCATAAATGAATAATAACCAGATAGTATACCTATATAAGTAATGCAATCTTAGACAAATCTAGCAAAGATGATGTACCGCTACCCATAGAGCTCATGTTCCTAAGCAAACACAATAAATTATATTGATAGTATACATAACATATACTGGATTCTGCATGAATACCACGGGGGGGGGGGGGATGTGTACAAATGTCTAAAATGTATCCACATACAAGTCCATAAGCATATCACTGCAAAAATAATCAACGGCAGGAGCGTAACTTCCTTGCCTTAAGCTTAGGCTTGATAGACACTCTATCATTCAGGCCTGGGTGGCAGTCAGCTCTAAGTCTAATAATCCAATCAACTTCTTTCAATTCTGTTCTGTTACAGATGTCACCACACCGAACAGTAATAGGATTAACCTGTATTACTTGGAACTTGAAGCAATGTTCATTAGATGTATTACTGACATGTTTAGATAGTGCATTGTTATTGGATCCTGTCCTGATCTTGTACAAGTGTTCCCTGATTCTATCCCTAAGCTTCTGATCCATTTTGCCTACATAGAACGCAGTGCATTGTGTGCATGTGGCCAAATAGATCACATGCATGGTATCACAGGTAGCATTTACTTGAAACGTGTACCGCTGTGAACTAATGGGATGTATAAACATATTAGTTTCATTAATATATTCACAGTACTTACATTTGTGACATTTCTTAGTAACATCTTCTACTCCTGATGTTGACCTGTCCATTCTATTGGGGCCACACAACATCCTATGTAAGTTAGATTTATTTTTATATATAAACTTGAGATGATCATCAATGATGTTAGAAATTCTAGGATCTGTTAGCAATATTTCCCAATGTTTATTATAAATATCTCTAATTTTTTTCACATCTTGTGTGTAGTAAATGGGTACTCTAATACTGTTAACATCATAAACACTCATAGCTTTAAATGCAGAATTATTACTGCATTCTCCAAAATATGGCATGGCTCTACCTGTTCTTAACTCATCAATTTCTGACATGCCTGCATCTATTTCAGTCATACTATACGAACGATCCAAAAACTTCAGTTTTAACTGATTAATTTCATTTTTAAAATCAGTGTCATTAGAATGTAAACGGGATACCCTTATAGCCTGACCGTTAATAATATTGTGAAAAATATGTTCAGGATGCATACTGCTTCTATGTAAATAAGTGTTCCTATAGCAGCTTTTTCTGAACACTCCTGTATTTAAAAGTCCATTGGGTAACTTTTCCACAAATACATCCAGATATGAGATTTTTTTCTCTGGATTTAACCATTGTAAATTTTAAATAATCAGTGACTGTATTCATCTCATCCAAAAGTTCTGCGAGTAAATTCTCATCTGTTTCCCAAATAAGGAAAAGGTCATCTACAAAACGTGTATAAAACAGTACGTGTTCTTTGAATTTACTCATCTGAAACAAATGTGTATATTCCCATTCTGCCATAACTAGGTTGGCGTAACTATTGGCACAAGAAGTGCCCATAGCCACGCCATCCTGTTGTATATAGAGTTGACCATCAAAAGTAAAAACATTATTCTTCAAAACAATTTGCATCAAATCGCAGATAACTTCTATTTTACTTCTAGAATAGGTGCCATCTCTTTCTAAGCACCTTTTAATACTATTAACCCCCTCTTTATTAGGGATAACTGTAAACAGCGACTGAACATCCAAAGTCACTAAAAAGTTACTATCACATCCCTGTCTGTTAGGCATCCTTTCATATAGGGTAACCAAAAATTGTTTCGTATCCCTTAAAATGTGTACATGTTTATTCACAATGGGCCTAAGAATATGCTCTAAATATAATGAAATAGGCTCAGTCACCCAACCTCTCCCAGCAACTATAGGTCTCATAGGTGGGTTGCTGCCATGTTTATGTATTTTGGGTATCCCTTGAATGCATGGAATGGTGGGTTTATCCACTATGAAATATCTATACAACTCTTCACTAATTTTACTTTCACTGAACATAAAGTTCAAACTATCTGCAACATTCCCTATAATATTATTAACTTTACACATATTAATTTTACTGTAGAAGTTTTCCTCATTAAGCATGGTTTTCATGCTACCAACATAATACTCCATATCCATTATGACCGTCGGTCCACCTTTGTCGGCCGGTCTGATCATAATGCTATGGTCACTTTTTAAAGTTGTGAGTGCTCTTCTCTGTGCTGGTCTGAGATTACCATGCCAATTTCTTTGTTTATTTAAAAGTTCATTTTGGTAAAGTTCTTGCTCTACCAATTTGGAGAAAGCATCAATTAGGGGATGCTGGTTAGGGATATATGTGCTGGGCTTCCTAAACCCATGTTCACTGGTCGCAGCATTACCAAAATCTAATTTTAATTCTAAATTCCGTGTAAAAAGTTTCAAGTCAGTGATGTTATCTGTTATATTACTTTTATAGGAAGGGATAAATGTTAAGCCCTTCTCTAAGATGCTACATTCATCCTGAGTTAGATTCCTCTGGGAGATATTCCATATCAAGGATCTCTCCCTCCTTGCCACATTTTCTTCAGGGTTGGGCCTACATGATTCAAATCTGCTTGCCTTTTCTTCTTCCGTCCCCTGCTTAGGGAGCGGTCCTTCCCCCCTCCCCCCTCCATTGGACAGCAATGTAGTGCTCACTTCTTTCAGTTCTTTGACTTTACTACTATTGGCTACACATGCATCTAAAGGCGTATTCTCACTAGGTGTATCAACATGTTCACAAATATCAACCCTAGTATTGGCATCCTCAAAAACTGATATATTATGTAAATTACTAGCAGGTGATAAACAATTCTCATTACTAACATCCTTATGTACTAAGGCTGTTGTTACCACCGCATTCCTAATTCTCACACTCTGACCATTAGCTGTTACACCTACATTGCTGTTGATAACCTTAGGTGTCTCTTTAGTTTTATTAAAACTGTCATGCAAAGTCCCCTTTTGATTTCTGATGACATAATCTGCTTTGGGCCAAGTGAAGACATGGCCCATTCTAAAATCGTCTGTGTCCCTTTTAATTTTATCCTGTTTTTGTTGTAGAAATTTTTTCTCATAGATATACACACTATCCAACAGTCTTTCTATTGGCAGAAAATTTTTATGGTTGATTTTTTTATATAACTAAACAAATGTGTTTTAGATGCATGAGTAAGATGGGATGCAGTATGCAATGCTTGTTGATAACATTTGAATAAGAATTCCAAAAACTTTTTTACCATGGTATTACATTTTAAAGTTTAATATACACACTTTTAATAGTTTTGCATGTATGTATTTTGTATGTAATAGGCTTTTAAAATTTCAGCGCTACCACTTTATTTTATTTAAACTATTCCTTAACAGGAAATGACATCATTTTTTCAAATGGAAAGTGTATTTATGTACCTTGTTTGCATAGCATTTTCAATTACCTGAGGAAGACTATTGTTGAAAGCGCTCGCTTTTTTATGTTAATTAAAGTTTATTCCGCCTAACGCTTGGTTGTTCTTGATTTTGGGACTTTGTTACAAGCTATTGTTAGACGGAGGGAAGCAGCTGTTTCTACCTGTGCTGCTTTGTCTGTTTGAAACTGCTTTTCAGAGTGTTGAAAGAACTACTTCAGAGTGGTGAATCTCCAGGTTTGAAGAATTACGAACCTGCTATTTGGATTTTTTCCAGTTGGATTTATTTAGCTGAGTAACGTACTTGCTGTGACTGCCTGTTTGTGCCTTCCACTTTTTACCTTTATTAAGTAGCATAATGGCTATACAGCCCTCACAATCAGATACATCTGTATACACCTCGGTACAGGACCAGCAAATATTCTTCCAGTACAAATGGGACTCTGTCAAATGCCATGTGTTGAGTCGACGGCCACCCAGCCAATCAAACAGATAGCATGTGCTGAAGTGCACTGAGGTTCTCTGTATACCATTATGCAGGGTTTGTTTCAAGGGTGTGTTTATTTCTGCTAGGCAAATGTCTCACACAAGCTTGTAATACTAATGTCACATAGTAGGTTAATGTCCTTACAGTGTGTCATCCATCTACTATCCTCCTTACAGACATTTGCACTCCAGCAAGGTCACACCTTGCCTTGTATCAGACCTTATCACAAATGATGACTGCATGAGTATGCTGACCACCGCATACAGATGCGAACCTATGGATCCATGCATGTATACAGCTGTACCTTGCTGAAGTCCTATTTCTGCTGTGTTGCCATGCCATACTGTGCCACTTCACTGCTGGTGTGTGTTCATAGGTTATCTCCTCAGACTCCTGCAACAGAAACATACACAGGTCTGTGACATACCTGTCACTGTGTAACAATACTGCCAGTACAACATCATACAACATAGGGTCCACAAAAGTATGTTGCGTACTCATGACACATGCCAGTATACAGTATATGTAAGTGACCACTACAAGTGGCATGCAAAACAATACTACATTACACAAGTATATGTCAGGTAATATAGTCACCCTGTGCATCAGACACATAGCTTCATTCCTCTACATTGATGGGAAGGATAACAGGGATGTGGCACAGGTATCATCAATTGCACAGTGTGATTTGTGGGGGTGCTGGAGGCCTAGGCTGGCCCAAATGGTTGACAGCATGTATGTGAGTCTGGAAGAGGAGTGAGTTAGATGGGGCATGGAGAGGTGCCATGTCTATCTGTAGGTGACCTGCATGTGACAGTGGTATGTGAGTGTGTGCATGTACACACTCAAGCTCAGTGCTACCCCTACATGTGTGTAAGTTGGACAGCTGTGGGCCATACATGGTAGAGTTGACAGTTCACTGTTTTTGGCCCTGAACACGGGAAATGGCTCTGCCAGGAGTTGCACTGGCACCACCATTCCCAAGATCAGATGTGATGCTAGTACCTGACGGTGACTGCTGTCTGCTGAGACTGTGCCTCCCACAGCACCAACCAGGACAAAGTGCCCATAGCCTGTCATGTCATGGTGTGGACTGCACACTCCTCTCTGTAGCACTGGATGTACTGCCACTAGGGGAGCGTAACTGTGCATGGCCACATGGACTCTCAGCAGAGGGTATTGCTGACCTATGTCCACTGGTCCAAAGTCCAACTCTAACCACATATTCCAGCACAGACAATGTACAGTCCAAGACAGACACTATCTCAGTCCACCATCTGTCCACTGCATCAGTGAATCAATCCAGGTTGTCCCCAGTGCAGTTGAGGCAGTCATGGATATCAGACTGTGCTGCATCAGTAAACCAAAGCATACATCTGGTGGTCCATTCAGAATGTGCCTGTGCTTCCATGATGGCCTGAAACATGCACTGAGTCACCTGTGATGTGACACACACAACAGGTAATGGACAGACAGCAGTCCTACTATGAGCACCCCTGTTAGTCTGCCTGTGTGGGACCTCACCAGCTCTCTACCTATGACCAATGTCTACATTCACTGATGCCATAGTTGCCAAACTGGCTTGTTCAATGTCTCCACCCTCTGACTGCCCTATATATGACGGCTGTGGGGACTGGGTATGTGTGGGCCTACTGACTGTATGCGGTGACAATGGGGGCAGAAGAGGGATGTCAACCTCTGTGATAGATTCAGCCCCCAACAACCCCACCTGTGCCTCACTGTGGCCACCATCATCATCAGTCTGAAGAGATACTGACATCAGGTGGTGTGAGGGAGAGACCCCAACCCCCCCAGTCACCTGTGGAAACCAAGACAAAAGCAGTACATTACTACCTGCATTAGCATGTATGGAAAATTCACTAAGAGTCATAATAATGAGGATCCACAACTGCATTCTTACTCTCACATCCTCCCATCTCCACTTTAATGCACAACAGACTTCCTCACAACAGAATACACATTCGATTCAAGGCCTTTATAACAAGCACGCCAGGTAAATCACATGACACTTGGCCAGTCCAATGTACCTTTTAGGTATGCAGTATGACACTATACTTGATAATAAAGCACATAAAACCCACTACACCTATCTTAACAAATATATACACATACAAGTTTCAATGCCTAAGGTGTGTACCATCGACCTTTCAGTATGTACAAGGCATTGCCTCATGCACACCAGGAGACATATTCACTCTGAACTATAACTGCAAAAGTGTTTCTGCTCATTCAACTACACTCCTGTGACTACCCACTCTAGGAAACATAGGTAACTGTTCCAGATGGAACATACAAACATTCTACTCTGGTTATGCACAACATTACCTGTACATAGGGTATTATCCTGACCCTTTCCCTTAATAGCATATGTATGTTCCATAACAAAACAGTATCAAGCTTACCAGAAACAGGACCATAGCTTTGGATAACTCCTGATGGACCTTAAAAAAGATGAGGGTGAGGTAATTTCAGTACCACCACATGTTGCAGCACAACATGGTCATACCTGCATATATCTCACATGTACAGTAGCTACTGTGTTACTTGATGTATTGTTGACATTCTGAGTATGAGTGTGCAACTGAGCTAACCCCCTCACACAACACAAAGACCTGACACCCACATAAAGGTATGTACAGCCTTACAGAATGGCTGCTACAATATTACAATGGTGATCACAGTAAACTTACCTGCATGTTCCTCTGCTGTGGACACTGTTGCACCCACTTCCACAATATATGGTGTGATGGATGCCTGGGAGCTGTCATCTGTCCCTAGTATCACCAAGAATTCCTCAGTGGCTGTGAGTGGATGTTCCATTGCAGGACCTCCACCAGTGAAGGCACGATTCCTGGCTACATCAGCTGCCCTTTATCATGCAGCATTCACCATGTTCGTAGCTTGGTGTTGAACCTGGTCATATGTCCTGTCCTGGTGGCCAGCCTCATTCACATCCATGACAAAGTCTGCCCACAATGCAGCCCGCTGCTCCCTGTTATGCCTCCCCCTGGATAGGAAGATGTGATGATGCTGCCATAGTCCTTGAAGTATAAGTTTATTCTCTGCATCTGAGAAGGGGGGGTGACTTCTGTAATACATTAGTCCTGAAAAACACCAAAAGGGAAACAGATTACAGGATCAAATACATGGATGTCTGCTATGTACAAATACAGTAAGAACAAAATGGCTGGCACTATCCACTGCTTGTTCACACATGTCATACCCCACAGTGTGACAACATAATACATGTGTGGATACAACCGAGATAGTTACGTTACTAAGGTAGTTCCCTGTGTGCCATGAGAGATTCTGCTGTATGATCATACAACCAACAAACTGGTCCACTGTGATGTGTCCCCTAAGGCCAGCCACTGAATAATATGTCATAAGACCAGTGCCACACAAATAGCAGTGTGCTATTATGACCACTATATTGGGACATCCAACAACACCAGTATGCCACAATGACAAAAGACAATGCAACCCTGATATATTGTACATCCCCTGTATGTGTAAAACAGCAGGGTATCAATGACCTGTCATTACCACAGGTCTAACACAGACTTACCATTGTACTCCCTATTCCCCATATCTCTATCCTCCCATCTGCATCCTGATATACACAAAAAACAGTTCCATAATTGGTAGAGTGTAGTACTCCTCTGTTGAAATTTGCTACTACCACTGTTTCACAACGGTGTGCTATCTGTGAGGAAAGTCTCATACAAAATGTTTGCTCATAGCCAGCAGCTTGCATTTTAACATGCTGCTCATTAGCAGGTAATTGCCTCTAAACCAGTCTGTGACTCTGATATGCTAATTGCAGCCAAAACAGCTGAGTTACACTATCATTAGCCAATGACATGCAACCACTGTGCAATATATAAGGCCTTCATGTAGAGCAGGGTCCCTTTCTTAGCTGTTGAGGTGGACATTACTGGGGTGAGGGGACTTTATTGTCGCAGAGAGTAAGTCTGTAGTAGAAACCTTTACATAGGTTCTATATTATATCAGCGAACGCTTAAAAAAGCGAACGCTGATTGATCGATCTTATGTAAGCAAAAGCTTACAATCTCGAACTGTTAGATCAGCGATTTTTTTCCTAGGGAAAAAAATCGCTGATCCAAAACACATACACACAACACAAGCACACCAAACAAACAGAAATCCACACACATACACCTAAAATCTGACACCTAACCCTACACTAAACTATGCACACACCACTAACTATCCATTTACCTTAACCCAAACCCTAACCCTAAGGTCCGTCACTATCGCACACTCACCTCACCCGCTCCCTAACCCTAACTCACCTAAATCCGCCCTAACCCTCATGTCCACGCAATCGCACACATACCTAACCTGAGCCCTAACCCTAACTCACCTAAACCATCCTAACACTCACATCCACAGAATCTCACACTTAGCTGAATCCAACCCGTAACTTTCCACCACAGCACTGAAAATACCAAAGCAACAGAAACGGACAACCAAATTCTTTCCCTAGGAAAAATTTCCGGTTTCTTCTGCTTCGATATTTTTTCACTTTCGCTAAAATAAGGTCGATCAATCAGCGTTCGCTTGTTTAAGCGTTCGCTGATCTAATATAGACCCTTTACATAGAGCTGTTTGTACCACAGAGTGCAGCTCCTGCTGCAGGTAATAGACATAGGCAGTGAATGTGAATGCTTTGGAGGACAACACGCTGTAGGTGTATCTGTGTCAACTGTCTCAGCCTTGTTGTAGAGGCAGAGCCAGGGTGAGAGTACCCTGGATACTCCAGTTATGGCATGTGTTTAAGGTATGCATGTTAGGCAACTGTGTCAGTGACAGTGTACTAGGAAACATATAGTAATGCTATACAGATATGGGATGTGTGTCCCCACCTGCAGGCCTGAGACTTCCAGTAGTGAAAAACAGTTATTTACTTTGCAATGCTTTGTGTGAATAATGAGTGCACGAGTCATTCGTTAATGCTGTCTTCACAACAATGTAACTGAAGTGCAACACAACATTGGATTTGAACCAAAGACTAGGTGTGGTAAAATATACTATATGCAAAGCCTTTAACAGACTGAGCTACTGAGTCACTGCTACAGTGGGTGTATTTGCAAGATATATGTGTGCACACACAAAAGCTGTGACATACATTTACTATATCCATCAGTATGTGCATGGCTTTATATGGATGTATTTCTGCACCAGAGTCCCAGCTGAATATCTTTTTTGCCATGAATGCCTTAGCAGGTGACTTTCTACATGTTGCTGATAAAAGGGCACATTTACCTATCACAGGCCTCAGTTACATCCATTATCATATGTTTGGCTGTCTAGTGGTGTACTATTGCACCAGAGTCCAAGGTGAACTTGCATTTATTCCATGCCATTTTATTTCAGTTTGTGAGGTGTGGTGCAGTGCACAGCTCCTCTGAAACATGCCTAATGACTGCAATTGGCAATTACTATGTTTTGTTTAAACCACCTGTTTTAAGTAACAGTTGTGAGATGTGGTGAGTTAATGCAGTGTGCTGCATGTGTGATGGGCTTGAATTCAAAGCATGGCAGAGGTGTCTATTTTGTACATGCGTCCTACAATGTTGGAAACACCTATAATCATTATAGGTCTGTTTAGCTGAGCTTAGTGAAGCTCAGCAATGCAGCATGTCCCTCATTTCCATGGGTGTATTTGCAAGATATATGTGTGCACACACAAAAGCTGTGACATACATTTACTATATCCATCAGTATGTGCATGGCTTTATATGGATGTATTTCTGCACCAGAGTCCCAGCTGAATATCTTTTTTGCCATGAATGCCTTAGCAGGTGACTTTCTACATGTTGCTGATAAAAGGGCACATTTACCTATCACAGGCCTCAGTTACATCCATTATCATATGTTTGGCTGTCTAGTGGTGTACTATTGCACCAGAGTCCAAGGTGAACTTGCATTTATTCCATGCCATTTTATTTCAGTTTGTGAGGTGTGGTGCAGTGCACAGCTCCTCTGAAACATGCCTAATGACTGCAATTGGCAATTACTATGTTTTGTTTAAACCACCTGTTTTAAGTAACAGTTGTGAGATGTGGTGAGTTAATGCAGTGTGCTGCATGTGTGATGGGCTTGAATTCAAAGCATGGCAGAGGTGTCTATTTTGTACATGCGTCCTACAATGTTGGAAACACCTATAATCATTATAGGTCTGTTTAGCTGAGCTTAGTGAAGCTCAGCAATGCAGCATGTCCCTCATTTCCATGGTAAAAAATATAAAGAAAAGAAAATAGGGGAGATAGGAAAGTAGTGGAATGGGGGCAAGCAGAGGGAAAAACATAGTGAAAGGCAGGGAGAGATGTGCAGGAAGGGTGTAGGAAAGAGCCATAGCTATCCATTTCTTGTACAGCAACAATTATACACTTTGACAGAATTTGTAGATGAATTTGAATTCTCAAACCCCAGAGAGAGGGGTTAGGACAACATAACTGTGTTGTCAGGCCAACTGGACTGAATTATGTGTGTCCAGTGGACATGTGTGTGAAGTGGAGAGCTATGCATGGGATATATATATATATATATATATATATATATATATATATATTTTTTTTTTTTTTTTTTTTTTTTTTTTTTGCAATAGGTGTCCATTTTTTTTTTTTTTTTTAAGGTGAGAGTGGAATGTTGTGGAAGGGACATAGGTACATGTGGGGGAGGTAAGTTGGGCAGTTGAGGATGCATTTGCAAACAGATAAGACAGCAGACAGGGGTAGTGTGTGACACATGAGGGGAGGGTGATCTCCTTGGATAGGGAACATGTTGTGGAATCCAAGTCCCACATGCCTTCATACAACAGCAGTGTGACTCATGTCCCCACCCATGGGACTGTTGACACTGATCCATCACTGTCCCAAGGGTGGCTGTGCTGAAGGCTGGGCACCAGAGAGGCTGCCCCACCAGGATGGCCAACATGCTCTCAATCCGTCACAGGCAGTGGTCATAGCCACGGTGGACTATCCTGAACACCAAGACCAGCAGCTCTGCATAGCTGACACCTCCCCCTCTGCCACCACTCCAAGAAGGGGGCCAGCCCCTGAGGTGGTACTACCTGATGCTGCAGGTAGTGCAGGGGCAGCAGAGGGGTTACCACCGAACTGGGCTCCAGACATGCTGGGACCTGGTGCCACTGCCAGTTGAGGTAAGGTGGGGGGATCAGCCAGAACTGGCCTACCTTGACATGCTGTGGGAAATGAGGTATAGCAATATGTTACAGTTAGTAATAACTAAACCAATGTTAGTATTAACAGAATCAAACATCATATTTATTCATCCAAGTACATATTAATTTATAACATTTGCAACACAGCATTAAGTAACATAATAGTTAGTATGGTAACAGCATGCCAGTAAAAAGTAAACCATAGGGCCAACAAAACAGTTAGTTTAACAAATATGTTAATATTGCATCATAGTACAGCATAACAATAATCAATCACATTTTCCAATATATAGTTAAACAAAATATGTTATTATTAAATCATAATAAAATATATCAATAATGAAACACATTTTTCCAAAATATAGTTAGTGAAACAAAACCTGTTAATATTAAATCAAGACTCACTCCTCCAAGAAAATGAAACCAGTCTGGTGGACCCCTACCATAAATAAGCTATACAATAGAAGGGGGAAACTAGTACAGAAAAGAGTAAAATCCCAAGAAGGAAAGACATCCCTGATCAATATTAGCAAGAAACTACGATCCCTTATAAAATCAGCCAAGGCTAGCTTCGAAAGAAAAATTGTCAAGGACTCCAAAGATAACCACAATGCGTTCTTTAGCTATATCAAGAACCTAAATGGAAACTCTCAGATCTGCTCTGAGTTAGTGCAGAATGGCATAAAGTACACTGAACCGACTGATATTGCCAACATTCTGGCAGAAAGCTTAGTGCAAACTTCACCCCCCTCTCACCCCCTAAAGGGCCCATAACCATACCAGAAGAATGTAGAGCCCCGGTAATTACTGACACACAGGTTAAAACAGCCCTATCCAAAGCCCAAAAGACAGCTTCAATGGGACCGGACAGTGTCCTAGGCTGTCTTACACAAGTTTCAAAATGAACTAACCCCTCACCTAAACACACTGTTCAAACTCAGCCTCTCTACAGGCTACGTACCCATAGAGTGGCGCACAGCAACAGTTATCCTGCTCCACAAAGGTGGATCCACAATGGACCCTGGGAACTATCACCCTATAAGCCTGACTAGCCTGGTCTGCAAGGCTATGGAGCACATCATCATGGAACTCATTAACAGAGACATTGGGAACCTCCAAACGTTGGACCCTACCCAGTTTGGATTTGTTAAGGGCAGATCATGCCTCCTAACCCTGGTGGACTTCTTTGAGACAGTTACCAAGGCTTTAGACGAGGGAAAGGAGGTCCACACAGCCTATCTAGACCTCACAAAGGCCTTCAACACCATTCCCCATTCTGGTATCATAGACAAGCTTACCAGCGTGAACATAAACCCCTATGTCACAAGATGGGTTGCCAATTGGATCACGGACAGAACCCACATGGTGAGAGTCGTGGGAGCTAGTTCCAACTCTAAACCAGTTACAAGTGGCATTCCCCAGGGCTCAGTCCTAGGACCACTCCTGTTCGGCATATACTTCTCAGTGGTACAGGCAAGCACAGGAGGACTATGGCTGACCAAGTTCACAGATGACTGCAAACCAGTGGCTATAACTGACTCTCTGGCTAACACAGACATCCTCCAATAGGGTCTTACTGAGTCATATATCTGGTGTCAAAATCATGGCCTCAAGCTAAATGCCAAAAAGTGCATAGTCATCCCCTTTGGAAAAAATAAAGTACACACAAACTACCATATAAGTGGTAGTCCCCTACATACAGAAGACGTAATAAGGTTTTCTGGGGACCCAATTAGAAAGTAATCCCTCCTTTGATAATCACATTGCCAAAGTGGTTAGAAAATCCTTCTATGTGGCCCATCTAATCACAAAAGGGTTTGCATCCAGATCAAAAGAGGTCCTTGTGCCCCTCTACTCATCACTCATCAGACCCATCATAGAGTACAACGCCCCGTTTGGGATGTACCATACAAACACCTGCAACAGCTGGAAAGACCACAGAAGTGCCTCACCAAGAGGATCACTGGCCTCAAACAGATGCCCTATGCAGCTCAACTGAAGAAACTCTAGCTGTACTCGGTTGCATACCGCCTACTCAGAGGTGATCTCTGCCTGACATACAAGGCCATGTCCAACCCAGAATTGATGGACATGCTCCACCTAAAGAAAATCATATACCCTTGAGCCACATGCTCTAGGGATCTAAACCTCACCACAACAATAAATAGGATATGCTGAAGGGATAGATTCCTGTCCCAGAGACTTCCCATGCTTTGGAACAAGATTCCAATCTACATTAGGCTGAGCTCCTCACTAACACTCTTCAAGAGAAACCTTGACGAGTGGATGGGAAACAGAAAGTTTACCCCGGGGATCACTTTAGTGGCTCTGCTGGGCAGAGGCACAGGGAACTAATCTAAGGGGTGGCGAAAGGCAACACATTCTGGCTAGGCTTATAAATGCCTTTGGGCAGATAGCCTAGTGCTTACCTGTGAACCTATGAACCTAAGTACAAACCAAAGACAAAAACCTGTACAAGACACCTTACAATGTAAAGCCTTATGCTAAACTATTTATCTGTTCACTAGAGTATTTGTCATCCCAGATTTAATGTAATTTCTTCTCATTGCTTTATTGCTGTGAATGTTGCAAACCAGATGATTACTGTATAATGTACTAAGTATCCCAATAAACCAATGTCAACTCAAGATTGTAATATTATGTTAAACTATTATTCTGTACTGTGTATTGTTTATTGTGTATTGTCTGTTAAACATAGATTACTGTCTATGTAATTGTTTATGTCGAACTTTTCTATCCAGGCCTCCACTGAAAAAGGACCTGCATGCAATCGGACCATCCCGGTAAACAAATGTAAAATAAATAAAATAAATGTTTGTTAAGGATGTGAGAAGCATGTGGTATATATGCATCATAACAGTACTGTTTTGAATAGTAATTTAATAATAATAATTTTAATAGTAATTTAGTAGCATTAAAAGTTAAGGATGGCTTAGTTGGTATTTAATACAGTAGTATCAAACTGAGCATCTATATCTCAACTGCAAAAGAAAGTATGCATGCTTCAGTCTGTAGCACAAAGAAGCAGTTCCATATCCTCAAATAACAGTGAGCAAGCATCTCTAAACTGTAGAAGGAAAGCATGCATGCAGTAGCCTGTATGACAAAATAACAGTACAGTATTAGTAGTCAACTGCAGGACAGCATGCATGTCGTAGCCTGTATGACAAAATAACCGTACAGTATTAGATAGTAGCCAGCAGCTGTGGGTTAAAAAACCACACTTCCCAAATATACAATACTGTTACGTCTTCATCATTATTGCATGACAATTTCAGACCTTTATATCAGTGGCACAAATGGCTTGCTGTAAACTGTAATCAGTATAATTGGAACACATATATGTGCAATATATGCACACATCAAGGATTGCTGGCTGCAATCTGTACTATAATGTGCCTCTGTTATGAACTGGGTAGTCTTAAAAGTAATGAAGAAATGTGTTAGGAGTTTGCAGTGTTAAAAGTAAAGATAACAGAACAGAGTAAAATAATTGTATCAATGCTTTGTATGTCACATATGAAGTTACTAATGTTTTCCCTTTTTTTCTCTCACCCAGCCTTATATTCTCTTTTTTTTTTAATTTGTTATTTTTGTTTTTTTCTCCACAGCACAGCAGGGTAGGCCTGTCCCATGGGATCCTACTGTCCCCTGCTCCACTGGTTACAGCACCACTGCCCAACACATCTAGTGTGACCTGGCAGCACTCCGTCTGCTTCCCTTGTACTACCTGGACTTCAGGTATTTCTGCCCAGGATGATAGGCCTGTGGATCCTTCCAGGAGCAGTGGCAAAGGAGGTGACTTTATCCCCCTGGAAGAACTTCCAGGGATGGTGTGTAGGATTGTGTGCCACACTGTGCCAGATGGAGCACCTCCTCCCATCATGGTTCAAAATACACATAGGAGACATAGACATCGGGCACTGCAACCAGTGGCACAGTGAGGTGACAGTGATGACAGTCCACTGGGTGAGGACTTATTTCTCGCTGCCACCCAGCTTGATGTGCATGGGACCTCAATTTCCTTACCCTCTCCCCAACCATAGTGTTCACCCAGCTCTTGTGTCATTCACCATCCCTGTCTCTTGTCTTGTTTGTCTTGTCTGGCTGCAATTGCTTCCTCACCTACCCAACTTAACTCACCCAGATATTCCTACTTCCCTTCCCCAACGTTCCTCTCTCTCAGAAAAAAAAAAAAAACACCCGTCCTACAAAAAAAAAAAAATTGTCCCATACATAGCTCTCCATTTTGCACACGTCTTCATCACACACTTGAATCTGCTTATTTGGCTATACAACATGATTGTGTTATGGTCACCCCTCTTTTTGGAGGCGACAGTCCAAATTCAGCTAACATTTTACATATATGATCATGTTTTATTGTTGAAGAAATGGATACCTATCCATTCCTACATCCCTCCTGCACATTCCTGCCATCCTTTCACTCCCCCTCTGCTTGCTCCACATTTCACCACTTTCCTGTCTTCTCCGTTTCTTTTTTTTAAAGAATTATTGAGAAATGGTGTGCATTGTGCACCTATGTGAATCAACAGTGAACAGCAACAATACAAGTACATGTATTTAAAAGTATCATATACACTTGTAAAATTATTACTTACATCTGTATTTGAACCCAGTAACATCTGCCCCCAACAACAATGCATTAACACATCCTGCCACAGAGTCAGGTAAGTAGCTGATGTATTTTATACAATCAACAGTAAATGACACAGTTTAGCAAGGATTTCTCTTTGTACTCCCCCATGCTTGCTCCCAATATCACCAATGTCAAACCTTTCCCATTAATTTTGTATGAAGCATCATTGTGCGATCCCCAGTAATGTTTTATAAAGCATTACTGTGCAATACCCATTTAGTTTTATAAGGCATTAGTGCAAGTTGGTGTGCATCACACAACATCATTAAGCAATGGTAATACAAAAGTAGATCAATGTATTAGCTTCAACTGCATTTGGAACCACTACCATCTGGCCCCAAAAAGGAACGTATTACTGCATTAAGTGAATTAATACCTGCACCCAGAGAGTCAATTAAGTAGTAGGTGAATGCAACAGCAGTTAAGTCTGCCATTTGCTATTCAGTCTCTAAAACACACCTACAGAACTGAGTCTGTAACACAGTCTGTTAATGCATTGATCCGTTCATTTTTGGGGTCTGATGGTGTTGGGTTTGAATCCAGGTGTATGTAAAAGTTTCAAAATACTTTTACATGCAAATCCGAATTCTGAAGTGTGATAGTTGGTAGGGAATCTCTAAAGTATATAACACTTATAACTGCTTTTGCCATAGCTGCATATTAGTGTGCAATGCACACCATCACACAATTATGCTTTAAAGAAAAGACATGGGAAAGATATGAAAGTGTCACAAACAAAATGAAAGGAGCGCAGGAATGTGCAGGAGGGATGTAGGACAGAAACATAGCTATCCACTTCTACAGTAAAAAATGTACAGATGTACAGAATATTAATTGAATTTGCAGTGTCAACCCCAGAGAGATGGGTGACCACTACCCAGTCATATTGTATAGCCAACTGGATGAATCAAGTGTGTCAAGATGACAGGCGTACAAAATGGAGAGGTATGTATGGGAAAACATTTGTTTTTGGGATAGGTGCCCTTTTTTCTGAACGAGAGAGAGGAATGTTGGGGAAGAAACATAAGTACGTCTAGGTCAGGTAGGTTGGGTAGATGAGTAAGCAATCACAGACAGACAGGACATACAAGACAAGGCTCAGGGATGATGAAGGACACAATAGGTGGGTGAACACCATGCTTGGGGTGATGGTGAAGACATTGCAAACCCATAGACATCAAGCTGGGTGACAGTGAGAATTGAGTCATCACCCACTGGACTGTCATCTCTGTCACCTCACTGAGTCAATGACTGCAGTGTCTGACATTTGCATCTCTTTGTGTTATTTAATACAATGATGGAGAACAGTGTCTCCATTCACATGCACCACTGTGTGGCACAGTCTCACGCACCACCCCTGGCAGTTCATTGCAGGTGAGAAAATCACCAACTCTACCACTGCTCCTGAAGTGAACACTGGTCTTTCCTGTCAGGCAAAACTACCTGAGGGGCCAGGTAGTGCAGGGCAGCAGAAGGGTTGCTACAAGATATTCTGGACCTTGGTGCCATAGCTGGTGGAGTGGAGGCAGGTGGATCCTTTAGGGCAGGCCTAACTCACTGTGCTGTGGGAAAAAAAAATTAAAAAAGAGAGCAAAGATAAGGGTTGGGATGAGAGAATAACAAGGGAGAACATTAGCAACTTCATATGGGACATACAAAGCATTGATACAATTATTTGACTCTATTCTATTATCTTTGCTTTTAAGACTAACAACTCCTAACAAATACCTTTCTTACTGTTAAGACTACCCAGGTCATAATAGATGCACAGTATACTACAGATTGCAGCAAGCAATCCTTGATGTGTGCATATATTGCCCATATGTGTATTCCAGTTATACTGATTATAGTTTACAGCAGGCCATTGTTGACACTTGCTTTAGAGCTGTGATGTTACATTGGAATATCGATGAAAACTTAACAGTATTGTATATTTGGGAAGTGTGGTTTTTGAACCCACAACCTCTGACTACTATCCAA
Organism: Protopterus annectens; assembly: GCF_019279795.1. Lineage (NCBI taxonomy): Eukaryota > Metazoa > Chordata > Ceratodontiformes > Protopteridae > Protopterus > Protopterus annectens. The sequence continues at coordinate 937,851,818 of NC_056726.1, forward strand.
TATTGAACTGCTGTTTTGCCCCCTAGACTAATGCATGCATAGTATTCTTGTACAGTTAAAAGACAAATGCTCAATTTGATACAAATGTATAATAAACCAATAAAGGTGTCTTTACTTTTAATGCTAAAATAGCAGATGTTCAGATGCATACATACCACATACTTCTCACATCCATGCCAATCTAGCAGCATGAGTTCGCACATTCAGTTCTCAGTCTGTGAAGGCTGGGGGAAAAAAAACAGAAAAGAATACCATTATAAGTATCAATCCTGACTATATCCAACTTTTAACTCTTACAAGTAGTCTCTGTAAGTGATTCTTACATATCTGAGGGGTGCCCCCAGTCCTACATTCCTTGATCCAATGGTCGAGGGTATCCTCTTCCTCATCTGGATGTCTCTGTAGTGATTCCTACATTGTTCTCCAGTGTGGGGGATAGCAGTAGCACTGGTTAGAGCCCAGGCAAGACTACTCCATGAATCTGACATGTAGTCTGAGCCACAATAGTCCCTCTGCAGAAGCCTAGGCCTATGATCATTCACTAGGAGTCCAATAAACACTTTGGACTCCTGGACACCCCATCTTTGAGCACGGAATCTCAAAACCTCTCCACAAATGCCTGCCATACCTACCACAGATCAAGACCATGTAGAATGATGTTTTCCCACCAATTGCATGTATTTCCCTTACTGAGAGTGACAACTTTTTGCTTTTGTAACATTTGAAAGCATTGAGCATTGCTTATCATCATGCAAACATGGTGATTGAGGGTGCACACTGCTATGCAATGTGTTTGCCTGATGGACAATAGTATTAATTGGATGCAGCCAGTTTGTTTGTGGTTGTCTGGATCTTATCTGCTACCTGGGCAGTCCATTCATCCAGTTTCTGCACTGTCAATCTGCACACAAATGAGATGAGCATAGCCAAAGACATTTGCGCTAAGTGGTACATCATGCAGTGGCTCCAGAAAATATTAAAACATTAAATAAATGAGAAAGAGTGGAAATAAGGAACATCACTCTTTGACATACACAGCAGAAAATGTTAGTACACAAGAGATATATCTACATAGGTCTGGATCCCAACTGTCACTCCAATGCACCTTCAGAAAACAGGATGGGGGACATATCCATCCTTGCCAAACAATCAGCTTTGCAGCAAAGAAATGAAGCAATTCCTCACGCAACCAAGTGCAACTGAATGTACACTGATATGAGGGCGTAACCTGTTATTTGTAAACTTACTATATTTAACATATTTAGTTGTAGTGCACTTAGTGATCACACAAATTGTTATGATGATTTCTTGCAAATTTACTGCTCTGGCTCACCTGTCTTTCTTGAGCATTCATCCATCAGACCAGTAGTCAGAGAAATGCAGTGTGCAAGCCAGTCTATATCATTTACCTTAAAATGTATGAGGATATTAACTGGGAATACAATGATATGCAGTTGCCATCAAATGAAGGGGCAGGTCCGATGGCACAAACAAGCATAGACTGCTGTTGGGGGGGCAACAAAGGAGAGTTCTTGTTATGGCACAAACAAGGGTACACTGTTCTTTTAAGGGGGATGGACACAGGCTGAGCTATTGTTATGGCACCAACAAGGATATGCTGTTCTTGTTACTTTCTTTGTTTTACGTCCAGCCTGTTTGATCTTGTGAGGGTTGTGAAGTCAGAAACTGCAACGTGTTTAATTACTTTCTAACTTCTCTCTGTTATGATTTTCCATTACAAATGAATGGTGCTAAACTGAGGGCGTGCAACGATTATCAGAATCATCAGTACTTTGGAGAGGTATGAATGTCTGAATCTGTGATGCCTGAGGTCTACTACTTGCTAATTGAGACATACAAGTTAAATAACTCTCTGCTGTCACATGTTATAAAAATTTGTGTACAAATCTCCCACCTTTTACTTGCTTAATACAAGGACATGCCATAATATTATTATACAATACAGTACATGTTCAGGACCTACCTTTTGAATGCAGCAGTTGCCACAGTGTTAGTTCAGGGCTGACTGTGATGCAAGCAGTACACATCCAATACATGGGGAGGTAAAGGTTCTGGCTCTGAGATGAGAAGCAACAGCAGTTGCAGAGTTCTTGTATTGTGTCTCTGTCCATCCTGTAGCACTTTACAATGCCTATGTTGTGTATGTTGCAATAAGTTAAATGTGGCCTGAAAACTCTTCTCCATCTCGGCCTGGGCCTATTGACAGTATGAACAGCAGAGCCTGCAGCCTGTAGCACATACAAATGGAGTTAAACAGCAGCAGCTCCTAACATTCTGTCTGTGCAGATTTTCTGTGTCTGTACTCCACTACTTTTGAAAACCACAGAAAAAACCAGCATGGGGTCTACATGGTTGTTTTATGACTTGTTGAATAGCTCCACCATATTGGTTGATTAGTATGCAGTTCAGCTGCTAATACTGTAATTAGTATCTCTGAAACACAGGCTAAGACAGATTCCAGCCATTAATAATCTACTCCATTATAAAAAGGCAAATGTGTAACCAGACAAACTGATAGCGAGGACACTTGCTACATGTTTGCAGGACTTCACAAAGCAAATTTTTCCAAAGATATCTTTACAGAAGAGTATTGAACTCCAGGATGTATGCTCACATTGTGTTACCTATATAATGCATATGCTGGAATATATTAATGAATAATGTGAAGCAAAGGCTTTCACACTGTTATCTATATGCATTAGTTAGAAGTGTACTGATGGCACAGCCATGTTTGTCAAGCCATTTCAGAGGTTCATGATTGACAATACATGAAAATAAAAAGCTGTGTGATACACATGTACAAATGTTTCAGTGACATGTCCTTTGAAAGCACGTTTAGCATTTCAAAGATGTTTTATTAGCAAAATGGTTCATGTCCCTGTTCTTTTCTTGGTGGGGGAAGAAAAGAAAAGTTACAAACTAGAATGGACTGTTCTTTTGGGGGGAGCACAGCTGAGTTACTGCTATGGCACATACAAGGATATGTTGTTCTTGCTACTCTCCTTGCTTTCCATCCTACCTGTTGTTAGTATTTCACATCTGTAGACTGTTTTATGTTTTTCCAGTGGGTACTCCTGACTGCTACCTTTACTGTTTTATCTGATAACAGTTACTTGCAGTTATGTATATTATCATTCTATTGTCTTTAAGGACACAAATAATGTCAGTGAGGTGCAGATCCCCCCTTCAGTGAAGTTTAGAATAATATCATAGATGATGCTCTCTGTCAGCATGAAGCATTTTTGCCGGGAAGGGGTCAACCCAATATGCAAGAAAGGCTATGAGTATGGCAGATGATTGTTGCCAACATCAATTCTGTGGGTAATCACAGACAGACATATCAACAGGTATGCCACAGGACCACTGACATGATTACCTCTGCATGGAGCAAGCAGCTGCTAATGCCCAAGATCAAAGGGTAACTGCTGAAGGGCCTGCTACAGAACCACCTCTTAACCCAACGAAGAGTTCCTGGTGAATATCCAACAAGAGAGCTCAGTGCATAGTGGACCATGGCATGTTGTTGACATGAGCGCCACTCAAAGAGTCCCAAGAGGAGCTCCAGGTAGGCTTTGTTATATGACCAGTTGAATACTGTTGTATAGTAAAACAATTGAAATAAAAGTTACTTCTGTGACACGTCTTTTTTTTTTTTGAGGGGGGGGGTTCAAGAATGTTACAGTGATAAGCTCAGTTTGGAGTCATCAGCCAGATTCTTGCTGAATGTACAGTTAATGCAGGTATGGAGGAGTACATGTATTACCCCCTGTCTTACTGTTAAATGTGATGATGTTGCCCTTACCTCTTGCTTAACTAATTTCAGGACTGTCAGGAATCCAGCAACATATGCCTCTTGCAGATGACAAGCCAAATACATTTGTCAGTACGGAAGATCAATTTAAAGAAATATCATAACATGTCATTTTATACCTGTTGTGTGTATTGCGATACTGTCTGTAATAGTGGCAGCACTGTTAGAAATATTGCACCAAAGTAGTGCAGGTATTAATGTATACCTGTGTTTCTTCCTTTTTATCACAATTCTTTTTTTTTTTTTCAAAAAACTTTTTATTGAATTTTGAACAATACAGAAATATAACAGCAACAGCAATAGTAGAATACATATTTAAAAATGAAACATTGGGAGATATTTATGATAACACAATTTAGTAAGATGAGTGTTTTGTCTCAATGCAGTTTGAGAATATACACTTAACTATCTACATCATATACAAAATGTTAACCAAGGAATATATCAAAATAAGTATTGAGCTAAGACAAAAATAAGCATTAGGATATGAGTGAGACTGAGGTCTACAAATCTCATAAGGAGGGTGGCCATCTATACACTATTAATAATATGTAACACCTTTTCTAAAGCTTTATTAATATGTGTCAACTTCTTGGGACACTTCACTATCAATTTCGCACTGATGTATGTGTGAGCTAGAATTTTAAAATTATTCCAATTCAGTTTAGTGCGATCTAACCAATTTTGTGTGATATATAATTTTATGAGTAAACATATGTATATTAGCACTTGCATGTCCAATTTAGAGAGGTAAATATTTGGTATGTGTAGTATTGCAGTCTCCCAAGATAAGGTGGATTTGTGATAACCCATTTTTGTAAACGGACTTTTAGGGAGGTCCAAAGTTTGTGTGAATGATGACAGGACCAAAAGATATGTAAAAGATCTGCATTAGGGTGTGAACAACAAGAACATGAGGGTGATTTATTTGCATCAAATTTGTTGAGCTTAGAAGGGTAAAGTATGCATTATTGTTTATCATTAGTTGGGTGTAAAAGAGTTTTTGAAGGGCAGTATTCTATTGTATTTTTGATAGCTGAGAGTTTCTGATTTATAGATATATGGGAGTTGTGTTTATCCCAGTAAGTAGAGAAGAGACACTCTTCACTATGAATTATTTGATTTATAAGATTATAAGATTTAGACAACATTTTCTCTGGGAGTGTGAGGACTTTTAAAACGCTTTATAGTTGATAATATCAGTGCTATCTATTTTGATTTGTAGGAATTTAGCATTAATTACATCTCTCAGTTGACGAAGATGACTAGATATTTAATGTTAACCTTGAGAATTTTATACATTAGAGACTGTTTCATTCTTGTAGTGCATTAGATCCCAAACTCTAAGATCTTTAATCAAGGGAAAATCTGAAAGATTAAAAGAAATATTGTCTAAAATGATATTAGGATTTAAGTGAAGAGGTTGCATTAATTGAAATATATTTTCTAGATTTACAAGTTTTACCAAGACTTGAAAAGCAGTAATTTTTGTTTTAAAGAGTTAGGAATTTTAAATTTATTCACTTCCAATGAGAGAAAAGGAAGAGCTAATAGATTAATATTTTTAATTGCAGTATGTTGATACCATAATTCTGTCCAAATAGAATTTTGATTAAACTTTTTATATTTAAAATGGATAATAATTTGTTTGCCGAGATAATCAAGTAGTATAGGTGAAAATTGGGAAGACCAAGACCACCCTATTTTTAGGTAAAATTAGCTTAATATAAGAAATTCTTACTGATTTAGGAAACCACAAGAAATTAGCCAAAGTTTTATTGATTTTTGAGAAAAAAGATTTTGGAATCATCTGATCCACCGCATTGAATTGAAATAACAATCTGGGAAGAATATTCATTTTTATTATAGCTGCTTTTGATAAAAGTGATAGATTTAGTAATTTCCATCTGTTCAAGTCAAGTATAATCAATGACCATATTTTAGCCAAATTATTTTGAAATGTGGAGAGACCATTATGATTTATATGAATCCCTAAATATTTGAAATTCTGAACTATCCGAAAAGTGAAATCAGGAAACTTATATGACTTACGAGCAAGTGGATTTATGGGAAGAATATGTGTTTTTTGAATGTTAATCTGATAACCAGAAACCTCTGAGAATTTTTCAATGGAACAAATTAGTTTGGGAAGATCTGAACAGGGTGTTTGAAAATATAATATAAGATCGTCTGCATAGGCGGACAAACATATTTTAGTGTTGAGGATTTTAGGGATATTATGATATGTATTTTGCTTAATGTATAATAATAGAGGTTCTATATATAGATTAAATAAAAAGCGATAATGGGCATCCCTGCTTTGTGCCATTATAGATCTTTATATTTTGGATATTTTCCTGTTAATATAAAGAAAAGTATAAGAATTCTTATATAACATTCTAATAGAGTCTATGAAGGTAGATGGTATATTGAAACAAAGCATGATATGAAACAAGAAGTCCCAATTAACCCTATCAAAAGCCTTAGCAGCATCAAGAATTAATGCATACATAGGGTTTGAGTCATTTTTGGCAAAGTGAATAAGAGCATCAATTGTCAAGGTATTGTCCCACGAATGTCTATGTGACATAAAACCCGCTTGTTCCGGAGAAATTAAAGATGGTAAAACATTTTTAAGTCTAGAAGCAAGTATTGAAGCTAAGATTTTGATATCAATATTAATCAGGGAGATAGGTCTATAATTATTAGGATCATTTTTTTCTTTGTCTCTTTTCAAGATTAATATGGTTTTTGAGGTATTCCAATACAGATCAGATATACCATAAATCATTATGTGGTTAAAAATTACTAAGAGAAGAGGTGAAATTTCTGATGAGAAAGTTTTAAAAAATTCGGGTGTGAAGCCATCTGGTCTCGGTGATTTACTAGTTTTAAGTCTACTAATGGCTTCCGATATTTCTCTGATAGTCAGTGGGGCAGAAAGTGTGTTCTTTTGTAGTTCATTTAAACTAGGAAATTTAATAGAAGATGCGAAATTCACTATGTGTTGTTTACTTCTAAGATTATTGTCTTTTGAATATATCTCTGAGAACAATGATGTAAAAGCTGCAAAATTTCCTGATCTGTACTGTATTTCTTGTTATTATAATTTAATGTCGAAATTCTAGGAAGGGAATGATTACCTTTTATTATTCTGGCTAACACTTTAGAAGGAACCTGTGCCCATTCAGAGTATGTAGCTAATAACCTTTGCTCTGAAATGGTAAGGTTATGTTGATGCAGAAGCAATAATTCTTTTTGGGAATTCAACAATAATTCATATGTTGAAGGATCGGAACTTATTTTGTAGAGATTTTCCAAATTTTGAATTTTTGATTTTAATTGTAATTCTTTATTTCTATATTGTTTTTTGAAATATGATGCTTTGTTGATTAATATGCCCCTAAGAGTTGCCTTGCATGCAGCCCATTGTATGTCTAAAGGGATATCTGATGTGTAAATTAAGATGTGTTTCTTTTATTGTTTCAATTATTGATTTATGTATATTTTCCTTTGAAAGCAAATTATTATTCAATGTCCAGCTATTATATGAGCATAATTTTGGTGGATGCGGGACCAAACTTATACTAAGAGATATTCTAGAGTGGTCAGAAAAAAATCTAGGTTCAATAGAGTAATTTAACTTCCTATGGGTAAAATCATTTGAAATAAGGAAAAAATCCAGTCTTGACCAAGATTTATAACATTTTGAATAATATGTGAAATAATCTTTTTTATCATTCTGTGTTATAAGAGAAATTGGATCTATAAGGTTTAAATCTATTATAATTTCTTCCAAGGCAATGGATGCTTGAAAATTGTATGAGGAAGATCTACTGGTACGATCAGTGTCAGGATTAATAATAGCATTCCAGTCCCCTCCCAGTACTAAATAATAATCTTTGAATGAGGATAAAATATTATATATTTGAATAAAAAAGATATGTTGTTGTTCACAAGGGCATAGATTAAAGAATATGACTGGCTTATCAATGTTGTGAAACCCAGAGATAATGTAACACCATCTTCCGTTCACATCATATTTCATCTCTGAAATAGTTCCCTGAAATGTGTTTTTAACTATAATGGCTACCCCGCTTGATTTTGTGCTATTACCAGCTGCTACTATCGTTTTGATCCATTTCTTCTTTTTATCTTTATCAAAGTCATCTTTAATCAAGTGAGTCTCTTGTATAAAGCAAATATTAGCCTTTGATTTAAAAAGTAAATGGAATAATAGAGATCTTTTGTTCTTATTTTGTAATCCTCTCACATTCCATGAGTCAATATTTATTGTCATATTATTAAGTAAGAATATATATATAACATATGTCTAAGATTTGACAAAAATGAAATATTTGCTATAGACCTCAATATCCCATAACTGTCATACTGATTCATATTGTCTACCTAAAAAGGTTGTTATAAGAATTGGAAAAAATTTCTTCCCTAGTACCCCAGTGCCTAGCCACCTAACCCCTACTAGAGAAACAAAATAAAAATGAATTATATAAGTGAATTTGGTTAACATTTTCAATGTCAATTGCAATGTATCAACATAGTAAACTTTGCATAATTGTTTAACTAAACAAAAACACCATAATACACTATCAAACATATTTACATATCTAACTAAAATCAAGATGTCCGACATGCACATTCCCTACTCTCTTATTCATTGTATAAGCTCCATTATTGAATAGAAAATATTATTTGTTATAGACATTCCTCAATTTTGTATTTCAGATGTTAGAGAATCAAATTTATGTAAATGTTTCCATGTACAAAAAAAATGAAATATATGAAAATAAGTTTGGTGTTATCCCATATAAACAATAGTTGCTATAGAAACTAATATTGATTATATCAGAGATAAATAGCAGTTTTAACCAAGCTTAGTATAGACATATATGTGTCATAAACATACTGCATTAACATCAGACAAATAATTTGACAATATAAACTTTATATTTTGTTCTGATAATATTTGTCACATCAATATTAACTAACTCAGAATGTAAGCAAATGAATCATATTTCTAAAGAAACATTTATAGCTATGCTTGTGTGATTAAAACATTTTGTACAGAGCAGTGGCCTTTTAACATGCACATATTTTCAGGTGGGGTTGCTTTTTCCTTTCTTCCCCTGCTTCCCCTCCTTTAAGCTATATGTTTTTTCCATTTTTTCCTTTTAAAAGACCTACCTTTCTATGAGTAAAATTCACTTATTGCACCATGTATTTTGTATAATGTTCTTAAATATATTATAAATGATATCTATACATGAAGCCTTTCACCCATTACCACCTTCAGAGATGTGGTCCATATCAAGCATCTTTCCTGCTTAAAAATGTCAAAATAAGTGAAAATATGTGTGTTTGAGTACTGTTTATGGTACTCTGAATTTATCTAACAAGCATAAACACGCTAATACTTTTCAAGCATCCGAGTTTGCATGTCGATCAAATCACACCCTGGATCCCTCTTAAAGATCCCCACATGACTTGTTGAACCTCAATTAGAAGATAGTATTACACCTGTCTATGTTGACAGGGTATTCAAGCTATATTGCAAATAGTAATTGAGACTTGATAACATCGTGCAACTCAAATAGAACTACTGCATATACCAACTGTGTCCCATAAAAGAGCTCTATACATGCTGCAGTCAACTATAGAAACCGCACTACCCCAAAAACGCTCTCCATCACGCTAAAACAAGCCATCACACAGCATCCTACCATGACATAGTGTATATTTCTAAATTATCAAATTAACCCAATTTCGGTGAGTGAGTGGTTCCTGAATATGGTCTAGCAATGACGTCACCTCGATGCCTTGAAAATCCAAATAAAACAAACACATAGATTGATATGTAACAAAACTGTTGATAATTTGCTAGCACTTCTCCCATTCAACGCCCCAAATAGCACCAAAGCCACCATACCATCCTAGCGTCAGTGGTCCACCGACACTGCATAAGAAAAGGAAAAAAGAAGAAACATACACTTCACTCTATTAGCCCTACACATCAGTACAGCGTCACCACCAAATCAGAGCACAAACTGCGGTGCACCCCTTAACAAAGCTGCCCAACCAGCTTTGAAAACGGAAGATCACCTAGCCTAGGAAACCAACACCTCACTCCATCCAATCCATATAAGTCAACCAAGACGCCAAGAGCACACAGAATCATATGTTAAACAGAAACTCCAAAGCACGCACCCACAAGAACAGGACCAAGCCAACACCATAAGCCGCACGCGCCACAGACACTAATCACCGTGATGCTCTCCACAACAGCACACGCCAACCAAAGATCCTCCCATCAAGATGCAGACCTCAATAGAAAAAAGAAGAGAGAGAAGAAGCATGAACTAAAAACAATAATAATAAAAAACGTACCTGTCTTTCAACCCCCTTTCCTAAGAATGCATCCATCCAACCATAAGCGTGATATTCCTCGCCGCTCCATTCCCCTTCACTAAACATGACAATATTCTTTCTCATACTGTCGCCAGCTAGAGCATTACAAATAAACATTCAACGAACAAGACTCCTTGCCTCGATCTCGTTCCCCATTCCTAACTGACAATGAAGGAGACCAACATTTTAATTAACAATCAAACAGAATATGTCACAAGCGTGAAGCTGACAGGCATCCAAACATTATAGCCGTTGAACATACGGCTCCCCAAAGCCCCCACTCCCTCCAGCAGTGTCATCGCAACTATGTCTCAAAGATCTCGGGAGACCCGACACCGCTTATCCAACATATAATCTTAATGAAAATACACTCTATAACTGTACAAAAGCTTCTCAAGTCATCAGGGCTTACCATTAGAGTGATGACTCCGTATCTGCATAGTGATACGTGCCATAATGATAACATCTGTTGATGTATTAGATAAAGATTTTCTCTCGGAGCAGTCTCGAGAGTCTGTGTATTTCCTCCAAAAATTACTAGCTAAACCAAAGCATTTTGTTTGCCTAAATAGAAAAAGTGCTTGAACGCTATTTAAATAAATATAAACAGAAAGTAACTTGGAGTGCTGAATCTATTTTAAACACCAGCACCTTGTTTGTGAGATAAGACATGCAGGCACATAACAAATATGCGTTTTCCCATTACTTCAAGTAAAATGAAGAAGAAGAGAAAAAAAAACACATTTATGTTTATATATACATGCACAGTACATACTTTTGACGGAGGCAGTCTGTGAAGGATTTATGCCTCATATTCTGTATTATTGTAGTCTTTTCAAGATAAATATTGTAATAACACTTGGCAAGTTCTTATTTGAACTATGCATAAATATTAAATCTCCCTAAGTAAGGGGACCACAAGATTTATTAAGAGGGTGAAATCTATGTTAATATTTGTGATTTCACCACAAAGTAAGCTAAGACACATCATGTTTTCTGATGAGAAAGGAGGAATGTGTTAACACTTTTGTGTACATATTTATACACCTTTTGTTTACCTTTGACATTAATATATTTCACAATTTATTAAACTCATTAACTATATGTAAATAACCTATATAAAAGAGAAATATATATATATACTTTCAACATTTTTGTATCCAGACAAATATGTACCTTGTTAGGAAATTGAAGCTTTTGAATGCTTTGAAAAAAACATCTTTTGCTCCCTTAGAATCAGAACAAGTAAATTTTTTTTCATTAAATGTGAATGACAAAGTATTTGGATAAGACATGCGAAATCTTATCCCTCTTTTGATTAATTCTGCACAATAGGGAGAGAGCTTTTGTCTATTTAGTTTTATTTGAGGTGGAAAATCCTGTGAGAATGATAACTTATGCGATTTCCATACAAACTGTTTCTTACTTTTGGCTGCTTGCAGTATTTGAAAAGCATCTTGAAAATTTAGCAGTTTTGTATATATAATCCTTGGTGAGGAAGCATCTTGACTGGCACGTAGAGCTCTGTGTGCTCTCTCAACAGTTATGTTTTTTGAAGATGCTTCACAGTTTAGTAATGACTCAAATATACTTTTGGACACAATTAGCAAATCATTCTTATCAAAAGATTCTGGTAAACCCCGAATGATAATGTTGTTCCTGCGACTTCTGGCTTCCAAGTCTATCAATTTAGATTGTATTTCAGAAATAGTTTTATCTTTAGACTTTAAATCATTTTCCAATGTCTCAATTTTTATTTCCATAGCTGAGTTATTGCTTTCAATAATACTCATTCTGTCATTTATTTTTTTTAATGTATCACCAAAGTCAGTAAATTTTTCTGTAAAGTTCTGAATGGCACTTTGTATAGGCTTTAATGCTAGCTTTAACTCTTCTAAATAAAAGTTTGAGTCATTTAATTCTTTGCTACTTACTTTGGCAGGTTCAGAAGAGTTTTTGGAAGTTCTCAGTCTTTTAGAAGTGTTATCTTTTTCTGGTGAGTGAACTGATGAGAATTTGGCCTTCGTGGTCTGTGAATCCATAGACTCCGATTTATTAGCCATGCCCAGTGAATAGATGCTGTTACCAGGGTGACAAGTTCCAGGAAAAGTCTGATGCAGCAGGTGCCCAAGTCAGATAACTCCACAATTTGTTCTGAGGTAAAAAGTGACCCAAAATAAATATTCCAAAGCCAAAAATATTCCAGCTATATGTAAAAAGCTTAGTATAATCCTTTTATGAAAAAAACTGAGGAAAAATATTTGTCTCAGGTTGTAAAAATTAAAGATGATACTGGTCTGTGAGGAGCTCTGAGGATAGGGACTAGTCTAGTCGGCAGCCATCTTGGAATCCGAGCATATTTTTTTTATCACAATTCATCATGACAGTGGGAGTGTGGGCCCTGTGCCACCTGATGTCAGTTTCAAATCAGACAATGATGATGATGGTGGCAAAACTGAGGCACAGTCAGGGGGTGCAGAGGTTGAACCTGATACAGAGTTTGACATCCATCCACCCTCTTCATTTTACCCAGACACAGCCAGTAGGCCTACACCTAGCCAGTCCACTGAGCCCAGAGACCAGACATTGGACAGGTGGAGGGTGAGGACATTGATCAGGGAAGTATGGCTATTGCAGTTTTAGTGCCTGTTGAGTCTGGCCATAAGCCAAAGTGTTGGCAAGGTGCCGCAAAGGAGGGTTGATAGGGTGCTTGGAGGGGGCCTGCTGTCCCTCCTCCACCTGGTGTGGGTGTCTCTTCCCCTGTCAGTCAGCATTTGTTTATGGTTATGATGGAGGCAGAGACCTGTTCAGAAAGGCACTCCAGACAAATGCTCAGGATTGTAGATGTGGCACAAGCTGACATGCATGTCTGCCTCCACTGTGTTGCCGATTCACTGGACAGATGAATGACACATTGGAATGAGGGGTGTCTATAATGGATTGAGGGGTGTTTGTCATGGAACAAGCAGTGTCTGTGATAGAATGACTGCTGGGAGGGGAATGGCATTCACATGGGTGTAGGTTAGCCACAGCATCTGCTGATAGCCAATGTGGCTGTACCCAATCACGCTCCCATAGCAGCAGTACTTTCACTGGTCTGTCAGTGAGTGTGCTGTTCACACGCAAATGTGCGGGCCATGGGGTCATAGTCCTGGGCATTCCCATGAAGGGGGCACATCCAGCAGATATCAGTCACATTGAGATAGCAGCATTGCATCTGTCCTGGGCATGGAGGTGCCAGTGCAACTCCTGGCAGAGTGAGTTCTTGCGATTGGGGGAGACAACGATAAACTGCTAACTCTACCAAGCACAGCTCACAACTGTCCGACATACCAAGACATAGAGCTAGCACTGAGCTTGGCTGTGTTTATGCAGACGCTCACACACCACTTTCACATAGAGATCCCCTACAGACACACACATAACAGTTACATGGGTCAGCCTGCCTGCTTCCCTTTCTTATTCACTGGCACTCACAAACCTTTTGTGTCACCTAGGCCTCCAGGTCCCCCACACAATACCCTGTGCAATGATGATAACTGACATATCCCTGTTTTCTCTCTTTTGGATTCAGGGATATAAATGCTTTGTTTCTGATGCCCAGTGTGCATAGCTACATTAGTGACTAGTATATCTGCATTTGTGTTGTTGAACTGATAATTGTACCTGTCACATATATCTGCCTTGAAAATTATACAGTTGATAGTGTGTTCTCTTGTAAGTGTTGTGTGTGTGTCTGCAATGTGTCTCATTCATTTCTAACTTTTCTTTTTAATGTTTTCCAGTACATGCTTATGATGTACATCATAAGACATGCCATCACATTCAGATTTCAGGTTTATAAGAAAGCACTGCAGCCGAGCTCATCAGAACAGTAATACAGTGTAATGCTCTCTTTTGCATGAACCTCACCAGACACATGCAGCAGCTGGACAGACCACAGGGCTTTTTTCATTATGCTATCATAGGCCCTACTAACCATGCCATAATGTATGAAGAAAGATTAAAAGACATGTCACTGTAATCTGTCTGGTATCACATTAAATTGTAACTATTATTCTAAGCCTTTTAATTTTAGTTTAAGCACTTGGCCTTCAGGTCAGTTGTTTTACATTAAGAAGGTTTGTAGTATACGGTCAAATGGGAGGAAAGGGTACCCTCTGCCCTTCTGAGCTGGGAATTGCTGGTTGAAGGCTAATTGTGCCTATTGTTCTAAGTGTCTTTGTTTGGGTTTAATCACTTGAAGCACTGATGCAATTTTCTTCTCCTAGCCTTCCATAGAATAGCCATTTTTTGTTAGTCTTACAGCAAAATGCGATCCATCTAGCCCACTTCCTACTAGTTAGTACAGTATATACCTGCCATAATGGATGGACAGTCTCCTACCATTTCTAAAGCCGACCTGATTGACATGGGCATCCTGAGACAATGTAGTAATTGCCTCATGTATACTGACAGCCTGTTACTTCTAAACCAAATAAATACAACATGTGAGAGCTGTATCTATACTATGAATTTGGAATCCACTCTCTGATATAATGACAAACCAGATATCAAACAGATTGTCAGCACACATGCTTCACTTCTTGCACATAAGCTTACAACACATACCTGTAAGCCCACATACACAGAGCTACTCGCTAGAAGCCTATCTAAAGATCAGAGACCTCCCAAGTCCAAACCTACTGCACATGCTGCACACACTGCAGACCCAACAGAATCCACTACACATAATAATACACACAACAGTGTCTCAGCAAATAAGCCCCTAAGGCAAAACACCTCAAAAACAAATGTCTTGGTCATAGGCAACTCCATTGTGAGATACACAGATGTCCCTCTCACCAGGCTGGACAAGGAGAAGGTCACGGTCAGCTGCCTGTCAGGTGCCAGGATCCAACAGATCATGCATGCACTCAAATCGCTCAACAACTACCATTATGAATCTGTCATAGTCCATGTTGGAGTGAATGACTTGAGACATACCTCACTGGACTATATAAGGAGAGACATGACTCAGCTCTCAGATTATGTGTCCCAGGCAGGTATGTTGCTAGCCCTAAACAGCATTCTACCATAACTCAGGATGATGATTCAATATAAACAAAAAATAATTGAGTTCAAGAATTGGCTTAGCTTCTAGTGTCAATCCAGGGGGGATCCAGTATTTGTCAACCTGGGAAGATACGGTCAACAGACCACGCTGCTTTGCAGAGATTGTCTTCACCTGTCACCTCTTGGCTTTCGGTTACTGGCAAAGGTACATGCCTCCCCTGTAGTGCCTATTTAGGCAATGTCATAACAAGAAAATTCCCAACATACAAAAATCCACTAGAGACAAACCCAAGGTTATGCTGCTTAATGCTAGGAGTCTAAATCAGAAACTGCACTCACTGGAAGCAATCCTTACCTTGGAAGATGCCGATGTCTACTCAGAGGTCCCCCCTGCTTTGCAAGACTAATATGGCTTCCACATGTTCAGACCTCAAAACAAGCATGAAAGAACCAAAGGCAGAGGTGTATCCATCTTCATTAAAGACAAATACACCTCAAGACTAGTCAAACGGTACAACTCCCTGGAGCTACTCCAAGTCCAACTAACTGTAGGTATAACCCCCTTCCATATCATTGCTAGCTATAGGTCCCCCACCATGAATCACGAAAGCCACTCTGTCTACCTGGACCTACTTGAGTCACTCACGATATAGCCAAACACCTTGGTCATGGGTGATTTCAACTATCCTTCCATTAACTGGGAGTCATATATGAGTACAGACACACTCACTCTAGAGTTCCTGGACTTTGTTAATACAGATGCTCTGGAACAGATAGTCTTCACCCCCACAAGGGGCTTGAGTGTCCTAGAATTAGTACTCACCAACATAGAGGGTCTGAGCACTACCCCCTGTGTACTCCCATCCCTGGTAAGGTCTGATTATAAATCAGTCTCGTTCAAAGTAATATCGTACCTGACCCCCCCCCCCCCCGTCAAAAGCAAAAAGGATGAAAAATGTCTCTAAAGTAAACTATAGCCTCCTTAGTGATGGCATAAATAGTTTCAACCCCCATGCTACCACTGTCAACAATGAATGCTATACAGAGCTGTACACAAATGCCTTGTATAAACACCTATACCAATGTGTGGACACTGGTGTACCTGAACAGTTTCAAAGCAGGGTCCTCACAAAAAAGCAAGCCACCCTGGTGGGCATCAAGCATATAAATAGGTTATAGAACAAGAGAAAGAAACTATTGTCTAAGAACAAGAGGGAATTGACTCAGGAGAGGAAGGGCACCCTCCACAGCTTGAACAAGCAAATTAGATATCTTATAAAGTCCTCTAAAGCCAATTATGAAGCTAAACTAGCATCCTTAGCTAAGAACAATCACAAGGTATACTTTAGCTACATCAGAAATCTAAAAATGGAAGCCCAACTTTGCCAAACTAGTTGTGGAAAATACCACTCATACTGACCCTGAAGACATTGCCAACTTGCTAGCAGACAGATTTGGTACAAACATCACCCCCTGCCCCCCCCCCCAGACATACCAAAAAGCATGCCTGTCTACACTCCTCTATCTAGTTTCTCCAAAGAGCCGCTCATAATCGCACTCTCCATGGGTAAAATCACATGCTCTATGGGACAGGACAACATCCCAGGCTGCCTACTAAATGGTCTAAAACAGGACCTAGGGGAAACCACTTGGCATTCTCTTCAACCACAGTCTAAATATTGCCTTTGTCCCAGCAGAGTGGAAAAGAGCAACAGTAATTCCCTTGCACAAAAGGGGTCCATTAACTGACCCTGGGACCCATAAACCTAACCAGCCTTATCTGCAAGGCGATGAAGAGAATCATCATGGACCTTATCAACAAAGACATAGGTGATCTTCAAACTCTTGACCTGACCCAGTTTGGCTTCATTAAGAGTAGATCATACTTATTAAACCTGGTGGGCTTCTTTGAGATTGTCACCAATGCCCTTGATGAATGCAAAACAGTATATATACAACCTCCTCTCAGGCATCATTGAGAAACTCACCCAGCTGGGTACTAACCCATATGTCACTAGATGGGTAGCCAGTTGGCTCACTAACAGAAAGCATACAGTCAGATTTGGGGATTCCACCTCTACCAGCAAACCAGTTACTAGTGGTGTACCAATTACACAGACAAAGGATTGGTGCCAAAGCCACTGAGTTAAAATAAATGCAAAAATGTGTTTTTATCCCTTTCATCATCAGTAAGTTCCTGCAAATTACAATATTGAAAGTACCCCCCCTTTATCTCAAACCCTGTGGTGAGAGATTTGGGAACACAGGTTGACAGTAAACTTAACGTCAATCACCATGTGTCCACAGTGGTAAGGAAGGCCTTCTATGCTGCACATCTGATAAGTAATGACATCACATCCAGAGCTAAGGATATTATGACTCCCCTGTACTCATCTCTCATCAGACCACTAATATTGTACAATGCTCCCTTCTGTATGCACCTCACAAGACACCTGCAGCAGCTGGAGAGACCTGAGAGGTTTCTCACCAAGAACATTCAGGGCCTTCAACACATGACCTACATGAACAAATTGAAGGCCCTGTCACTGTACTCTGTATCTTATAGACCTGCCAAGAGGTGACTTGTGCCTGGCCTACAGAGCAATCTCTGGCCCTGCCCTAATGGAAATGCTGCACATCTGCAAATCATATGGGAAAATATTCACTCACTCTAGGGATCTTCACCTTAACCTCCAACATTAACAGGACATGCTGGAGAGACAAATATGTCTCCCATAGATCACCACTCCTCTGGAACAAACTCTCAATACATAGATCTCCATTTCACACACGCATTCATGACACGCATGATTCTTTCAAATTCTGAGCAGAGTGATATTGCGAATTTGCTGGATGACAAATTCAGCTCAGGCTTGCTGAACTGACATGAAGAAAGCCCTTTTATGTTGCTCCTGACCACATAACCATTCAACTCATGAAGGCAGACAGATAAACACCTCTGTGTACAAATGTTTCTATGTGGCTATCCTAATCCCTAGTGCTGTACTAGTATTGCATAAAATATATCAGACAAAGAATGGAGAAAGACATACCTTGAGGAGTCTGCCATTGTGCTAGCATCTCAGATGGGCCTGTATGGGTGAAATTCCTGTATTTACCATCAGAATGCTCTGACCAGTGATGCACCTTAACACTGTGCTGCAGCCTTTAGGTAATACCAGACAGATGCATCTCTGACAGAGACATGTGATGTGACCAGTATATTCCACACATCCAAGCCTCCACCAGGTGTTTTTCATCCCCTCACTGTCCCCTACAAAAACAGCAGGAAGTCTTCCATGTTGCTGAGTGCAGTTTGTGATGGTGAACTCCACCTTTAGCCAAGCTCTTCCATGCAAGTGCTTGGGCCTTTGTTAAGGTGTGCAGATCCATATCAGTGATCCTATGGCAAATCTGTTGTGTTAATCAGATTTGGTGAGCAATAGCAGTGACACTTATAAAGATCTCCTGCCACATCTGTTCCCGCATGGCCCTGTCAGCTCTGATGGTGTTCAAAATGCAATGTCCACATGCGCATAGAACTGTAATGACCTCTCCAACTCCAGGTCAAGGAAAACTTCTCCAGCCTCTGATGCTGTTTCAATGCCATCAGTTTTCCTCTACATACATCTATGATCAGAGCAGGGACTGAAATATGTATTCAATTAGCTGTTCCACTTCACCACCATGGTGACAGATGTGTCTGCACTGAGTGGCATACCTGCAATTTGACATCTTCAAATATCATATCCTAATAACAGCCATTCAGGGCAGCATAGAAATGGAAGGTGTGAAACATGCCTTATACTCTTTCTATAAGGACCGTATGCCCCCCAAGCTATACCACATGTCCTTCAGAACACATCCACAGCAGGTAAAACATAGCATGTGTGCCTTCATACCCCATGGCTGACTATGTGCATATAATATGTATCTATACATAAATCTATATTAAGAAATACTTTACATTCTTACAAACCTAACCCCTCATCATACTATCTATGTTTACCTTTCAACACCTGCCCTCTTCCCACTGTTAGGGTGGACTTGTATCATTTTATTTTATTTCCTAGCATAGTAGACTATACTTCTAATACTTTTGTACATACTGATTGTCATATTTAATCGTAATATTTTTATTTATTTTTATTTTTACTTTACTGGTGTCTCCTCATGCTTTATTGTATATTATATATTCCACAACTAAATGATATGTGTGTGTATACATATCTATATATATATATATATATATATATATATATATATATATATATATATATATATATATATATATATATCAAAGCCCAACCCGATGGTCGTAATGCAGTCTG
The DNA here is from genome assembly GCF_019279795.1 of Protopterus annectens. Classification (NCBI taxonomy): domain Eukaryota; kingdom Metazoa; phylum Chordata; order Ceratodontiformes; family Protopteridae; genus Protopterus; species Protopterus annectens. The sequence goes on from NC_056726.1 coordinate 937,871,462, forward strand.
TTCAATACAATCCAATAAGGAATTCAAGGAAAAGTCTTGCTTAAAACAGAAGTTACCGGTTTATTATAGAAGAAAATGTTAGCGCTATCGCAGTCTACACCGCTTCATCAGACATTACAATATAACAGCGTTCACTATAACGTATATATACCAACATTTAAAAACGTTTAAAAACATCACATCCTCTTAGAGTTAAAACGTCATTTCCTGTTTGCAAATACACTTTCCAACACAATTGAATATCCAGAGTACTTAACATATATTATACAGTATATATAATTATATAATTAGTACCTCGATTCATAATAGATCGTTCATTTCGAAGTATACACAATAGCCATATTCTACCCATGTAGGTATCATAATACAAAGCATACCAGCGAACCTGCAGCGAATAAATCAAAGCATAGTTTAAACTGGGCACTAGGTGTCTACTTCAAGGACAAAGTAGAGGCAATAAACCTAAACATAACACTGATAAAATGACACATATATATATGTACACAAGGCAACATGATAACTTAGTAATAACAATAGTCTAGTGAAGTGCTACAGTTAATGTAGATTATTATTTGAAGTATAGATTGGGTAGCCATATTCTACCCATGCAGATGTCATAATACAATGCATACCAGCAAGCCTACAGCAATAAATCAAGACATTATTTAAACTGGGCACTAGGTATCTACTTCAAGGACAAAGTAGAGGCAATAGACCTGAACATAACAGTGATATAATGGCACATATATACACATATATACAAGGCAGCATGACGACAATAGTTTGGTGAAGTGCTATAATAAATGTAAATTATAATTTAATACTTCTAGCCTTCAACACTGGTTTAAGAGGCACATGTTCATTTAGCCCCCTTCCCCGATGGGCTCCTAGCCGAAGAATCCATTCTACTTCAGACAGTTCAGTCAAATTGACCCTGTCACCACCCCTCAGGCTAGAATGTCATGTGTGTAATACCTGAAATAAAAAACTATGTTCGTGATGATTGAGCATATGTTTTGCTATGGCACTACAGGGGTCAGATCTATTAAAGCAGTAGAGATGGTCACGAACCCGCTCACGAAGAGACCTATTGGTCTTGCCCACATAAAAGACAAAACCGGTTGTACAGTGGGCCACATACACCAAATCCCTGGTGTTGCAATCTGCACAACATCTCAATTCCCATAGTTTGCCGTCATTGGGATTCCTAAAGAATCTCGAAGGGTCGATGCTGTTACAATAGGCACAGCGATTACATCTCTTAGTCCCAAATTCAGTATTCGACTTCCTTGTCTTAGTGACCACACCTAAGTCAGGAAAACACAAGTGCTGTTTCAGATTCTTTTGGTTATTAAATACATACCTGGGACAATTTCCAACAATTTCTTTAGTGTCATTATCTGCCATTAATATATTCCAATTACTAAATAGTGCTTCCTGTACTGGTTGTAAATTACTGGCATATGGAAGCACAATAGGTAGTTGCCCTGCCATTCTATCATTGTTATTTGTTTTGGCCACCGGCCCTGTTGCAGAGTAGTATGGTTTACCCCTATCTTTCCTGAACTTGACTACTTTGGCACAAACTGTGTCCAACAACTGTGGCTCATAGCCTCTCTCTGAGAAATTATTCTTAAGTATATCAAGCTCTTGGTAAAACTTGACATCATCAGAACATAGACGGGATAGTCTCAAAGATTGACCCTTAACTATATTCATGAAGGTTCCAGCATGATGCATGCTATCTGGGGCCAAATAAGAGGCCCTGTAGCAGTCCTTTCTATAAATCGTAGTTTTCAATGTACCTAACTCCTTATATATAGTCGTGTCCAAGAAATCTACTTTCTCCATGGAATAAACCATGGTAAACTTCAGAAAACTATTCAGGCCATTCACATGATGCAGAAACGCTTCCAATTCCAGGGCAGAGCCGCGCCACAGGAGAAAGAGGTCGTCTACAAAACGTCGATAGAATACGACGTGTGGACAAGATGGTATGACCTCTCTCTCCCAAACTGCCAGCACCAAATTGGCATATGAATTGGCGCAGCTCGTGCCCATAGCTACCCCAGTCTTTTGTCTGTAGATTTTGTCAAGAAAAATGAAAAAATTGTTCTCAAGGACTAATTCTAGAAGCAGAGCTAGAAAATCTGCATCTGCCTCCATAAATGATTCATACATAAGTTTCTTAACCCAGTCAATACCAACATCATTTGGTATGCAGGTGAAGAGTGATGTCACATCCATGGTGACCAACCATAATGCTCCCACATCTCTATCAGTACTAACAAATGCATACAAATCTCTCAGAAAGTGTGCTGTATCTTTCAGTACATAATCAAATTGATAGAGAATTGATTTTAATCTATAATCTAGATAAATTGAAATCGGTTGAGTCATCCATCCTTCACCTGCTACAATCGGTCTGAATGGAGGATGGAATGCTTGCTTATGTATCTTAGGCAGACCATTTATGCGTGGTATGACTGGGTAATCTACCTGAAAAAATTCATACAAGTCCTTGGTCAGAATTCCAAGGGATAAACAATCATAAATTGTTTCTCGTATATTAACACAGCAGGATTCAACTATATCTAATGAGCTCAGTTCATATTCATCAGTGTCAAGCAAATATGTCATGGAATCAACATAGAAATTTCTATTCAATACTACTATTCGTCCGCCCTTATCAGCAGGTCGTATCACTATATTACAATTATTTTTTAAATAAAGGATGGCATCATGTTGTAATTTATCACTAATAGTAAAACAGTCATATAAGTTGTGTCCATAACCTTGGTATAGTTCGTTCTCAACTGCTTTAATAAACAGTTCCAAGTTGGACGTCAACTTGGGATTGACAGTGCTCTTTTTCTTAAAAGGCAATACAGTCATGTCCTTGTTATCTTTGAACATTAGTTTAAGATTGACATTCCTAGCAAAGAGTCTAATTGCTAGAATATAGTCACTCATACCTGCTTTCTTATTAGGAATATAGGACAGCCCTTTCTCCAAAAGTGCTCTTTCTGCAACATTAAGAGAATATCCAGAGATATTCCATATTAGCGACCCGGATGGTTCTTTTGCTTGTAATAGACCTGTCTGTCTGGTCTGTTGTCCATGCGTTTGGCCCCCATCTCGACCTCCATGTTGGTAGACCTCTTCCTCCCCGTTCGTATGGGAAGCGGAACTAGTGGAAAATCCTCTTGTTCAGCCGGTCTTAGCTTATCTAGTTGTATTTTACGTCTTACAACAGTTCCCAACTTGGAGCTATGAGCTTCCATCGACACTGATTGAACAATCCGCTCCTCTGTGGGTGTGAAATATAACGAAGTAACTGATTTCGGACTAGATATTACTGTGTTCACTTTCTCTACCCCTATCAGGGCATTAATTTTGCCAGTAGCTTCGTCTCCTTGCCATTCATCTACTACTGGTCTTCCCTCTATTAACGTTGCTTCTTCACTAGACCCGGACACAGTTTTAGCCGTAGTTAAATTCTTATTATGTACTAGACGCTGCTCATGCTTGCCAGTTACATTTAGAGTAGACACTGTTCTTGGCCAAACAAAAACATGATTTGTCTCAAAGTCATTACGATCTCTATTTAACTTTCTCTTTTTATGCATCAATAAATTATTCCCATACCTTGTCACTCTATCAATAGTTTCTTGTAAGAAAACATCAGTCAACTCATTGCCCATTAATTGCTCTAGCTTAATCTGTTGTTCTAGCAAAATGTCCAGGAGCTCCTGCTCCTTCGGTTTAAAATAATCCACAAGTAACTGCATATAGGACATACTCGCTTCAATATTAATCTTTTGCCAAAGTGCTAGTAGGTCCGGATACATATTGCCATAAGTTGGCATATTTAAAATTCTTAACCCCCTTGGAATTACCTTCAACTGCAAACTCGCTTCCATATGGTGTCGTTGGCATTGCAAACGTTTGTATTTAAACATGTTATTCTCCAACTCCCTCTTCGTTTGCTTCGCAAAAATCTCATTATCGACATCAAAGGTTTCCATTCCTATGTCGTTTGGTTCTGGACTATCCATACTCAATAACGGATTCACTATATCCTCGAGTACAGTCTTGATCGAACCAATATTGCCCATGGTAATCTTCTCCCTTTGTAGCTCAAGCACAGTCTTTTCAGCTCTCGGTTCAATGGCTGTTGATTCAGGCATTACTTCCATCTCAGAAACGTAGATAACAAACGATCACCAAACAAAACCAAAACAGAGATGTATCAAAGCCCAACCTGATGGTCGTAATGCAGTCTGTTCAATACAATCCAATAAGGAATTCAAGGAAAAGTCTTGCTTAAAACAGAAGTTACCGGTTTATTATAAAAGAAAAAATGTTAGCGCTATCGCAGTCTACACCGCTTCATCAGACATTTCAATATAACAGCGTTCACTATAACGTATATATACCAACATTTAAAAACATTTAAAAACATCACATCCTCTTAAAATTAAAAAGTCATTTCCTGTTTGCAAATACACTTTCCAACACAATTAAATATCCAGAGTATATAACATATATTATACAGTATATATAAATTAGTACCTCGATTCATAATAGATCGTTCATTTCGAAGTATATGCAATAGCCATATTCTACCCATATAGGTATCATAATACAAGGCATATCAGCGAACCTGTAGCGAATAAATCAAGGCATTATTTAAACTGGGCACTAGATGTCTATTTCAAGAACAAAGTAAAGGCACTAGACCTAAACATAACACTGATAGAATGACACATGTATATGCATGCACAAGACAACATAATTACAGAGTAACAACAATAGTCTAGTGAAGTGCTACAGTTAATGTAAATTATTGTGTGAAATATAAATTGGGTAACCATATTCTACCCATGCAGATGTCATAATACAAGGCATAACAGCAAGCCTACAGCAATAAATCAAGACATTATTTAAACTGGGCACTAGGATGTGATGTTTTTAAACGTTTTTAAATGTTGGTATATACACGTTATAGTGAACGCTGTTATATTGTAATGTCTGATGAAGCGGTGTAGACTGCGATAGCACTAACATTTTCTTCTATAATGAACCGGTAACTTCTGTTTTAAGCAAGACTTTTCCTTAAATTCCTTATTGGATTGTATTGAACAGACTGCATTACGACCATCGGGTTGGGCTTTGAGACATTTCAGTTTTGGTTTCGTTTGGTGACTGTTTGATATATATATATATATATATATATATATATATATATATATATATATATATATATATATATATATACATATAAGCTTTTTTTAATTACATTTGTACTACTGTTTAATTTGATGTTATTTAATATGTTATTTAATTCTCTGGAGCTTTCCTCCCCAGGCTTCTGCTGATAATGGGTATTTATCACTCAGTTGAAATTTCCCAGAGATAATGGGTATTTATCACTCAGTTGAAATTTCCCAGTAAATACATGATCGACAGACCACGATACTTTGCCAGAGATGGCCTGCTCCTGTCGCCCTTAGGATTCTGGATACTGGCTAAGGCTCTTGCCACCCCTATAGTGCCTTTTTTAGGCAAGGTTCAAATGACAAATTCACCACCGTAACAGGTATAAGCAAGCAAAATCTGAGGGTAATGCTACTCAATGCTAGAAGTATAAACCTCAAAATGCACTCCCTCGAGGCACTCCTTAAAATGGAGAACATTGACATCTGTGCAGTGACAGAAACCTGATTCAAAGCTCCAGAGAGTACCCCTGCATTACCAAGCTACAATTCATACCACACCTTTCGGCCACCTAACCCAGTATGAAGCACTAAAGGCAGAGGCGTGTCCATATTCATTAAGGATATCCACACCTCCAGGCTATTTGCACGGCATAATGCATCCGAGATTCTCCAAGTGCAACTAACTCTGGGCAAGACCGCAATTCACATTGTAGCTTGCTACAGACCCCCTACCATGCCCCAGGATTCCCACTCCTCATTTCCTGATACACTGGAAAGTATTAGGGTACAACCCAACACCCTAATAATGGGCGATTTCAACTACCCCACCATTAACTAGGAAAACTACTCATGTACCAAATCTTTTGCTCAACGTTTTCTAGAATTCATAAATTCCAAAGCCTTGGATCAACTTATTCACATCCCCACCAGGGGCAGCAATATTCTAGACCTGGTCATTACCAACATGGGAAACCAGTGTTCCACACCAGAGGTCAATTCCTCATTCGCCAGATCCGACCACAAGCTAATCAGCCTAGACCTCCACATCCCACCCCCACCCTCAATAAGGGAAACCATCATAAAAAACTTCTCCAAAGCCAACTTCACACTTCTTAAGACAGAACTGGCAAACTTCATGACACCCATGCAGACCGAGAACAGAGGTATGATTGCTGAATCCTACACAAATGCACTTTATAAGCACTTACACGAGTGCATGGATCATGCTATCCCTAATAGAACTAAGATGTTATCTTCCAAAAAAAGGAAGCCAATCTGGTGGTCCTCTGCCATAAACAAACTCTACAACAGAAGAAAGAAACTGTTGCAAAAAAGAGTAAAATCCCATGACTGGAGGAACTCCCTGGTCAACCTCAGTAAGAAGCTGAGATCCCTCATAAAATCCTCCAAAGTTAGTTACGAAAACAAAATTGCCACTGTCTCTAAACACAACCACAAAGCATTCTATAGCTATGTCAAGAATCTCAATGGGAACACTCAGATCTGCTCTGAGTTACAGCACAATGGCACTAAATATACAGAACCAATTGATATTGCCAACATCCTAGCAGATAGGTTCAGTGCTAACTTTACCCCCTCTCACCCCCTAGAGGGCCCATCTCTATACCGGAAGAATGCAAAGTTCCTATAATCACGGCTGCACAGGTAAAAAACACACTCTCCAAAGCCAAGAACACAGCATCCATGGGATCTGACAATATCCCAGGCTGTGTTCTACAAGATCTACAGAGTGAACTGGCACCCTACCTAAGTACCATGTTCAATCATAGCCTCACCTCAGGCTTTGTACCCACTGAATGGCACACAACGATGGTTATCCCACTCCACAAAGGGGGAGCCACGAAGGACCCCGGGAACTACCGCCCCATTAGCCTGATGAGCCTGGTCTGCAAGGCCATGGAATGTATCATCGTGGAACTCATAAACAAAGACATTGGTAATCTCCAAACTCTGGACCCTACCCAGTTTGGATTTGTAAAAGGCAGATCATGTCTCCTAAACCTGATTTATTTCTTTGAAGCAGTCACCAAAGCCATAGATGAGGGTAAAATGGTTCACACAGCTTATCTAGATCTCACCAAGGCTTTCGACACCATCCCCCACTCTGGAATTATAGATAAGCTCACTAAACTAGGTATAAATCCTTATGTCACAAGATGGATTGCCAACTGGCTCACGGACAGAACCCACACTGTGAAAGTAGCGGATTCCAAATCCGACTTCAGACCAGTGACAAGTGGAGTACCACAGGGTTCAGTCCTGGGTCCTCTCCTGTTTTGTATCTACTTCTCTGACCTGCAGGCTAACACAGAAGGTCTTTGGCTAACAAAGTTTGCAGATGACTGCAAACTAGGAGCCATAATCAAAACTCCTAACAATGTGGACAAACTACAAAAGGGCCTCACTGAGACAGATACCTGGTGTCAAAGCCATGGCCTGAAGCTCAATGCCAAAAAGTGTATTGTCATCCCCTTTGGTAAAAAAACTCTGTACCCATGAACTACCATATAGCTGGTAGCCTACTTAATGCTGAAAATGTGATAAGAGACCTTGGGACACAGGTGGACAGTAGTCTCTCCTTTGATAATCACATCACCATAGTGGTCAGGAAATCCTTCTACATGGCTCATATCATCACAAAAGGATTCCCATCCAGAAAAAAAGAGGTCATTGATCCCCTTTACTCATTACTCATTAGAACCATTATAGAGTACAATGCCCCTTTTGGTATGTACCTCACAAGACATCTACAACAACTGGAAAGGCCACAGAAATACCTCACAAAGATGATTACTGGCCTCAAACAGATGCCCTACGCAGACCGTCTCAAAAAACTACAGCTTTACTCCATCACATATCACCTACTCAGGGGCGATCTCTGCCTAACATACAAAGCTATGTTAAACCCAGAGCTGTTGGACATGCTCCACTTAAAGAAATCCCAATCCCTCCAAGCTACACGCTCTAGGGACCTAAACCTTGTCACCACAATAAACAGAACATGCTGGAGGGATAGATTCCTGTCCCAGAGACTTCCCATACTCTGGAACAGACTACCTATCTATGTCAAACAGAGCTCCTCATTAGCTCTTTTCACAAAAAATCTTGACGATTGGATGGGAAATGGAAAATTCACCCCAGGGATCACTTCTGTGGCTCTCCTCAACAGGGGCACAGGAAAATAATTTTCTTGGGAGGCGAAAGCTAGGGTACATTTTTTGGCTAGGCTTATATAGGCCCTAGGGCCAATAGCCTAGTACCTACCTATGAACCTATAAATAAATGAAATAAATGTGGTTCTGTAGTGGAGGGCAGGGGAAACCTATATGGCCTCTCTGTTTGTGTCACCCCTCCCCCCTTTTGAGGATACTCTTAAGATCACTGAACTCAGTAGTATGTCAAATGTGCTAGTGCTATCTGAACCTGTTCCAGCATGGCCACATACCTTATTCCAACTTCCCTGTGTTGTATTTTTCACTGTCTGTGGGTTGATTTTAGCACTCCCATCCCCCCATCTAATGAATATATATGAACTGTACATCCCCGCTCACCATTGCCTCGTGTGCCTTTCCCATAGCAATTGCAAAATACATTTCTACTGTGTAGACTCTTTCTACATAGTAAGCAGTGTGAGCATTACAATGGTGGCGGTGGCTTTTATCATCTTAATACAGAGCTTGTAGCAAAGTAATTATGTTAATGAAGCAGTTTATAGGTTTGTACTTTAGCAGAATTTATTAGAAATGCATCTGAATCACACTGTTAGCCCAATGTGTTAATAGCTGTACAGTGTGCTATACAGGGTCCATACCTGCTTGTAAACATGCAAAGCAGACTGTAATACATACTGCCCATACCCAGGCAGCACCATGACATCTACATGAATGCAGGCTTCTACAACACAGTCTTTGGTCTACAGGGGGACAATAATACATCACTGCTCTGCACTGAAGTATACTGCCATGCCTATGTACAGTATTTTTGCTGGAAGAGGCATTAAACCATATTTTATGAATGCACATCTGTCTACTCCTTCTCTGTACATGTCCATTGTAATCCTGTTGTTGCCACTTGGAATTGTGCTACATTGCACTGCCATGCTGCCCAATTATTTATTTATTCATACAATGTTGACTGAGTTAGTCCTACGCGGTATGTATACTATAATGGAAAATTTGACCTGGACATCAGGGAGCTTTCCCTACTCCTTTTGATAGGTGCTGTGGGATCTTTTACAGCCATGTGATCTACCAGCATCTCACACATATGGGACCTCAGTTTAATGTCTCATTTAAAGGATGGCACAATCAGGAATGCAGCATCCCCCTTATGCTGCATGACAGTATCAACAATCAACTGGGCAGGTGTGGGAATAGAAACTTTGTCCTTCAGCACCAAAAGCAAGTTTGTTATCTTTTGCACCAAGGGTGTAGCCAGAAAATTCTATTTTGTACTCACAAACTCTTTTTTTACTGCCGTCAGCCCATATGGCATGTGCACTTACCCAGTAATCAGGGAGCCTCAGTCCTCACCACTAACACCAGTGAGGGGTGTCCACATTGGGAAGGATAACAATTACACACACAGTGAAGTACAATTTCACTTAAGAGCACATAGAGGTCACACTCAGTCTGGGGCTGGTTTCTCCCATTCTCTCCAGATCATCAACAAGACTCTCCACTGACACAGCTATAGAGTGGGGTCCTTAGCCAGGGTCCCAAGCCAAGTCCTCCTAGCACTCTGTCTGTCCACCCAGTGCTTCATGTCTCTGCCCAGGTAGCTGACACACACACAAATACACACACACATACACACACACACACACACACACACACACACACACACACACACACACACACACACACACACACACACACACACATGCACACACTTTGAGATATGAGTTATATACAAACACGCAGACACTCCTGGGGAAGGCTGGCACAGGTTCTCCGCTATGCTCCCTTCTCTCCAGACTATAAGGTAGAAATCACTGCCACCAGGACCCTTATCAGCTACTCTAAGGCCCTTCCCAAAGGGTACCCCATTTTACTGTGCAATATTATTATCCAAATAGTAAATGTGACTCAGCAGCAAGACTATTGGAGTGGCTTTGTACAGTATCACTATATACATGCAATGTACTCTAGAAAACCAACTACAAACTTGAAAGTAAAGAACCAGTCCAGCCTCTAATCCACAGCACAATTCCTTTATTGAGCGGTTTTGTCATTAACTATCAACTGACTTCTTCAGAATACAAAAACCAACTGACTGTGTATCAATTATATTTCCAAAAAGTCATGTGATGTTCACAGCTAATCATCATTTAAAAACATATAACAGAAAAATGTATACACCAAAAATATAATAATAAATGTCAAGAAATATAGGACTCATACACATAAAACCCTAAAAGTGTCAAACCCCCTAAATGTAAAAAAATAAAAATGTCAACAATCAATGCAAAAGTTGTTTTTCAAATACAGCAAACTAATTACCTTAACCAAAAAAAATACATCTGCACATTATTGTCCAATCCACGAACGTATTCTCAAAAAACTACTCAGGCTTATACTCTCATTTAAGCCAGGGAAGTTTGTGGCATTGAGTTTTATTTGCCACCAAAGTTCCTTGAAATTTAAAAGGTACTCCCAGGGACCACCATGTGGGTCTTGGGGAACTTTTTCAATGACCAAAAATTTAAATTCATGTCCAGGAAACTGCAAAATGTGTTTATATAATGCACTATTGGAGTTACAATTCCTCATATCCCTCACATGTTCATAGATCCTCTCCTTAAAACTCCTCTTGGTCTTACCAATATAAAAACCATGACAATAACTACACAGGGCAACATAAAAAACTCCTTTAGTGATACATGAATACTTCCCATTGAACCAAATGGGAATATTATTAATGACACATATCAGTGGTACAAATATTGGGACACTGGGCACAAAACCCACATTTTTTGGTGCCGCCTCCCTGCTTGACCCCCGTGTAGTTAGTCCTTTGTAACAATTCCTTAAATGAAGTTCTTCTTCTAAAAATAATCCAGGGTTGCTTTCCTACTTTTTCTAAAGCTTCTCCATGGCTATTAAAAATATGCCAATTCTTTCTTAAAATATCAAAAATACCACTGCAGTCAGAAGAGAACCGTGTAACAAAGGCAAGTGTGAAAGGTGTAGTAGGTGTTTGTGTATCTATTTGCTGTTCAAAACCTTGACTATTAAGAACATTTTCCAGGCCAAGTTTGTCCATACTTAGTAGTAGACAAAAAATGCCCATTTCCCTTAGTACGCACTTCTTCAAAAATGTCAATTAACCCTAAGGGATATCCTCTGGCCATCAGCATTTCTTTCATTAAGAGCCCTTGTTGATGAAATTCAAAATCTGTTGTCACCATATGTGAAATGCGCACATACTGCCTTTTTACAAGACCCCTCTTTACATGTTTCGGATGACAACTTTGATAATGTAGGATACTGTTACTATATGTTGGTTTTCTATATAGTCTACTGACCAAACAATTGTTTGCAACATCATTCCTAACCAAGACATCCAAAAAACTAATGGCATCTTCCTGATACTCATATGAAAATCTAAGGAAATCAGTGGTGTCATTGATGTAGGATAAAAATTCTTCCATTTCCTTATGGTCCCCCTTCCAAACAAAAAACAAATCATCAATATATCGAAAATAAAAATTCCATAATCCAGAAAAACCTGAGTTGAAAAGAAACTTATGTTCCCACATAAGCATAACAATATTAGCAAAAATGGGGGCACAACATGCCCCCATAGCAACACCATTTTTTTGCATGAAATGCTGACCTTGTAAAAAAACAAAATTGTGTTTCAAAACTAGCTCCATTAAGGTGACTAAAATAGAAACTTCATTGTTACTAAACATTTTTGTATCAAACAAACATTCTTCAAACCACTCTAGGCCTTTTGAATGCGGAATAACATTGAATAAATTAATAACATTGATTATCAGAAAAGAAATATTGACCTCAAAGAGTAAACAATTCAATTTGTTCAAAATTTGCCAAGAGTCAATGTAAATATGATGATCAATTTTAAGCACTGTTTTCAGAATAACATCAATGTATTTCCCCATGAAAAAAGTTTTTGATCCAGCCACACTAACGATGGGCCTCATTGCGGGGTTGTGTAAACTCTTGTGTATCTTAGGGATACCAAACATATTCAGTACCCTAGGGTGATCAACACTTAAAAAAATTAAAAAGTTCCACATCAATTTGCCTCTGATCTAGCATATCTTTTAAAACCAAATCTATTCTGTAGTATGAAATGTGGACAAAATTGGCAGAAACTTCCTCATAAACATTTCCATCCCATAACAACACATTCATCTGGATGTTGTAATCCATTTTGGACATAATTACCACACCTCCTACTTTGTCGGGTTTCAAAACCCACAGTGATTTCTCAGTAACCAATTTTCTTAGCAATAATTTTTCACAATTAGTTAAATTCCATGAACTAAAGTCAGTTTTACTTTGCAATAATCTCCTAAAATCAAATTCATAAAATGTTTCAAATAATGTTAAAATATTCAGAACTAGAGGATTGAAAGTATTACTTCTTCGTAGACTGGCCACATTGTCTACACACCTTGCAGTTCCAAACAACAAACAGAAGTTCAACTTCCTGACAAACATTTTTAGGTCTAAAATAAATTCCACAATTTTTGCTCTTTCAGTTGGTATGAAGTTTAACCCTTTACTGAGTAAATCCGCTAAACTCAGATCAAAAGTGTGACCAGAATAATTGTGAACAACAAAATGCCCTTTGGCATTCATCTGCACATTGTACATACTTTCTAAAGCATTACATACCTCGTTGTCACCTGGAAGAACAAAATCATGTGTACCAGAACTGCCGTTGTTCACCAAATCCACAACCACATTCAGTAAGTTGTCAGTAGGTCTCATCAATGCCACCTGTTCTGTTGTATTTGCCGATTCCTGAACGAATTCCCTTGCTGAAATCTGCCCTGTTGTTGGTTCCATTGGGATTGATATTGTGGTCATTTCACTTGATTGTGTATCCTTTCGGATTTGCGCAGAGGATATTTTTTGAGAATATGTTCATGGATTGGACAATAATGTGCAGATATAATTTTTTTTGGTTAAGGTAATTAGTTTGCTGTATTTTAAAAACAACCTTTGCATTGATTGTTGACATTTTTATTTTTTTACATTTAGGGGGTTTGACACTTTTAGGGTTTTATGTGTATGAGTCCTATATTTCTTGACATTTATTATTATATTTTTGGTGTATACATTTTTCTGGTATATATGTTTTTAAATGATGATTAGCTGTGAACATCACATGACTTTTTGGATATATAATTGACACACAGTCAGTTGGTTTTTGTATTCTGAAGAAGTCAATTGATAGTTACTGACGAAAGCACTCAATAAAGGAATTGTGCTGTGAACTGGTGGCTGGACTGGTTCCTTACTTTCAATGTACTCTAGAGCTTAAATTATCTCTACACAAAACAGCCACAGATGAGAGATTAAAAAATATTTAATAATAAATAGTAAAAACACACGACAATACTTCTTACTACAAAGTGCTAGTCAAGAGTTTAGACATCACAAGAAAATGCTTAAAATAATACTGTAGAATAGTTCTGATATAAATATAGAAAAGAGCTAGACTGTTGTTGTCTTTCGGCTTTTTCCAGTTAGGGGTCGCCACAGTGGAACTCCGGTCCGCTAATGATTGGCAGTAGACTTTCATGAACGCAAGGTGCCAGCTCGACGTTCAGCCTTCAACGAAGGCACGGCCATTTACACGTGTCTTTTGAATGCCCACCCAACCGTGGGGAGGACATGCAGACTCCACAAAGAAGGCACTCCCCGCACTCCAGCTGAGAATCGAACGGGAGAACCTCTTGATGTGAGGTAACAACGCTACCGCTGCATCACCGCATACAGCTAGACTAAACTTACTATTTTCTATCTTTTCCTAAGAGCAATCACAGTTCTAAATCAACTTACATATAGAGCAGAAGCAGAGTACTGGTGAATTGTTGTCAGCTTTAGACAAAATCCAAAATGCTCTCCTTTCTTTCTGTCCTTAAATTGATAACACAGTACTGCTTTGCATTACATCATTCTTCACACTTCTCTGGTTTCCCAGGCTAACAGAAACTCAGAGTTTAACATATCTTTGATCATGCACATGGTCAGGAAACCACAGCAATTAAAGACATTATATATGTAAAATCTAGCAATTAACTTTTGTTTCAAAACAATAGAAAGAAATTGCTGGTCCAGACATCACGGCTCCGAGTTTGATATCAAACAGTCATACAAGGCTTGACTTATCAGCTTTCTTCTACTAGAGTGCACTGTTGTTACATTTTTGATGTTCAACATTTAACACTATTTTCTTCCATTTAAGAGAGCAAGCCTGTGGCTTATATTAATATTTAGAAATGACAGACTTATCTACAAAATTCTATCTAGCTAGGCTGGCAACTTTCACATGGCATTTCAAACAAATAAACACAATGTTCAAAATGTTGCCCCCACCTCTACTGTTAATAAATATACACATCATTTCCAGAGGATCTCTGTAAAACTGTTAAAGATATTGGTTTTAGATTGGCAATCCCCTCTGTAAGCAATTTATGTACTTATTGTTAGAGGCATTAATTTAGACAATTGTAAAAAATAATATGTCCTGAGAAAAGTTACAATGTTTCTGAGTGATACAAATAAAAAATGTACTATTTAGAGTATAAAGTGTATGCCTGGCTATACCCTTGTTTTTGCACCACTGACACTATTATAAATCTCATGACTTCTGCAATATATATCAATGAGATTCGGATACCATTTCTCTCCTGCTTTTAACCTGGATAATGGCTATGGAGGCATAAAGTAATGACATGGAAGGGCTTCTCTGTGGTGCAGCAGGGAGCCCAAATTCCCTAATATGTACGAATAATTATTGGTTTTACATTTGTAGGCCTTTGCCATACACCAGGCAGCAGTTATTTAGGTACATATCTCTTATCCTCTTAGCATTAGAAATCTGGACAAAGCCTAAGATAAAGGGGGAACAAAGGCTAAAAAAATAATTCCATATTTTAAATATTGCTCTTATAAACATAGAAAGTTAGTTTGTTATGGGATTTAGATTAGCATGCATTTTCTGAAAGATATGAAGTCTGAAACTCAAATGTATATCATTATTTAGTGATTTCAGTCCTTGGTAATTTGCCAGAAAACCACAACTTTTATGAAGAGTAGCCAAAAACTGTTGTTGTTTGTCTTTCGGCTTTTCCCGGTTAGGGGTCGCCACAGTGGAACTCCTGTCCGCTAATGATTGGCAGCAGATTTTAACGAACGCCGGGGTACCAGCTCGACTTCCAACCTTCAACAAAAGCACACCCATTTACGCATGTCTTTTGAACGCCCATCCAACCGCGGGGAGGACATGCAGACTCCACACAGAAGGCAATCCCCGCACTCCAGCCTAGAATCGAACGGGAGAACCTCTTGCTGTGAGGCAACAATGCTACTGCTGCAACACCATGGCTAGGAGAAGGAGTAGCCAAAAATATGAAGAAAAAATATGAAAATTCTGCAAATATCTGGACAGTTGGGAAGTTTGAATAGGTATGCTAATTTTTTTTTCTGTTTCTTTTTTCATTTACTGTTTTTCAGACAGGAGGTGATTGAAGAAAATAGATTGATCTGTCTAAGGAGGTTGGCCTGCCTGTAGAGGTCATGGTAAGTTATGTATGAGATTGCTGTCTGTCTACCTCACCAGCTGAGCTGTATGTGTTTGCAATGATGCTAATTAACTGCACCTGTGCTCCTAGTTCTATATAGCTTTAATTGCAACAGTGCTTATCAATTATCATTGCTGTAACTTATGCAGTGCTTGTACTTTTAGTTAGCTTTAAAGGCATCAGTGGTTATAGATTAGCTTAGGGCTTATGTGTGTATGTGTGCATGTGAGGATGCTCATTGTTATGGGTATGCTACCTGCTTCAAACTGGGTCTGGATTCATCCCATTGAGAGATGCAATTATACAGCCAAACTGGAGGCTAAGCTCTCTCCACCCAAGACTGGAACAGACAGTCAAGAGGAGAAGGTTAACACTTGCACCACACCTCCAGCCACACATAGACCTACTAAACCAGCACTGGCAAGAAATACACATAAATACAAGAAATCATACTCGGAGGCTCTAAATAAAAACATGCAAAAGCATCAGAGATGTCCAAAGCAGACACCCAAACAACCTGCACCTCCCATCACAAACCAGACAACATATAAAACACAAAGTCAGTGTGCCGCACAATCACAGCCCTTAAGGTGAAATAAGATACCTAACACACTAATAATAGGTGACTCTATAGTCAGGCACACTGATGTCCCACTCACTAGGCTGGACAAGGAGAAAGTTACTGTTAGCTGCCTGTCGAGAGCCAGTATCCGCCACATAACGCAAGCACACAGGTCACTCCAGAACAAGTACAAATATGACTCTGTCATTGTTCATGTTGGTGTGAATGACCTGAGCCGTACCTCCCTTGACTACATGAAAAGAGACATGGTAGAGCTCTCTGATCATGTAGCCCAGGTGGGTATGACCCAGACCCTGAATAGCATCCTGACCTCACCAAGAATGATACCTCAGTATAAAGAAAAAATGATCAATTTCAACAATTGGCTAAGCTTCTGGTGTCATTGAAAGGGGATCCAGTGTCTGTCAGCCTGGGACGACATGTTCGACAAGCCACATTGTTCGCAAGAGATGGCTTGCACCTGTCACCCCTAGGCTTTCAAATACTGGCCAAAGCTCTTACTGCCCCCATAGTGCCTTTTTTAGGCAAGGTTCAAAAGTCAAACCCACCTCCATAAACAGAACAATTAACAAAAAGCTGAGGGTTATACTACTCAACGCCAGGCGTTTAAATCTCAAAATGCATGCGCTTGAAGCACTCCTCAGTATGGAGAACGTTGACATCTGTGCAGTAACTGAAACCTGGTTCAAGGCTACAGAGAGCACCCCAGCACTATTGGGCTACAACTCATACCACACATTTCGGCCATAGAACATGGACCGAAACACAAAAGGAGGGGGTGTAACCATATTCATCAAGGATACCTACACCTCCATGTTAGTGGCGCAGCATGATACATCTGAGATCATCCATGTGCAACTAACATTGGGCAAATCTGCTATGCAAATTGTGGCCTGCTACAGATCACCCTCCATGACCCAGGACCACCACTCCACCTTTCTGGAGACACTGGAAAACACGAAGGTCCTACCAAAAACCCTGATATTGGGCAATTTCAATTACCCTACAATTAACTGGGAAAACTACTTGTGTACAAACTCCCAGGCCCAGCGCTTCCTGGAATTCATCAACTCAAATGCCCTGGATCATCTGGTAAACTCCCCTACCAGAGGAGAAAACATATTGCACCTGGTCATCACCAACATGAGCGACAGGTGTTCCACACCTGAGGTCAACCTGTCACTGGTTAGATCAGACCATAAACTAATCACTCTGGATGTCCACACCTCACCACCACCCTCAACTAAGGAAACCACAGCAAAAAAACTTTTCTAAAGCAAACTCCACCTTACTTAAGACAGAGGCGGTAAGTTTCACAGCCCCCATGCTAAAGGATAACGCTGCCCAAGATGCAGAAACCTTTACAAATGCACTCTATGAGCACCTACATGGATGCATGAATTGTGCCATCCCTAGCAAAACCAAGCCTCACTCCTCTAAGAGAAGGAAACCAGTCTGGTGGACCCCTGCCATAAACAGGCTATACAATAGAAGGAGGAAACTAGTTCAGAAAAAAAGAAAATCCCAAGAAGGAAAGACATCCCTGATCAGTATCAGTAAGAAACTAAGGTCCCTCATAAAATCATCCAAGGCTAACTTCGAAAGAAAAATAGCCAAGGATTCAAAAGATAACCACAAAGCCTTCTTTAGCTATGTTAAGAATCTAAGTGTCAACTCGCAGATATGCACTGAGCTAGTGCAAAATAGCACAAAATATACTAAACCTACTGATATTGCCAACATCCTGGCAGATAGATTCAGTGCAAACTTCACCCCACTCTCACCCCCAAAAGGGCCCACAATAATACCGGAAAAGTGTAGTGTCCCAGAAATCATAGATGCACAGGTGAAAACAGCCCTTTGAAAAGCCAAAAACACAGCGTCAATGGGGCCAGATGGTGTCCCAGGCTGTGTCTTGCATGAACTACAAAACGAACTAACCCTCCACATAAACACGCTGTTCAACCTCAGCCTCTCCACAGGCTACGTGCCCATAGAATGGTGCACAACAACAGTTATTCTGCTCCACAAAGGAGGTGCCACAACTGACCCTGGTAACTATCTCCCCATAAGCCTGACTAGCCTGGTCTGCAAGGCTATGGAGCGCATCATCATGGAACTCATTAACAAAGACATTGGGAACCTCCAAACACTTGACATGACCCAGTTCGGCTTTCTTAAGGGCAGATCATGCCTACTAAACCTGGTTGACTTCTTTGAGACAGTCACCAAGGCCATAGATGAGGGAAAGGTGGTTCACACAGCCTATCTTGACCTCGCCAAGGCTTTCGACACCATTCCCCACTCGGGTATTACAGAAAAACTCACCAGCCTGAACATAAACCCCTACATCACAAGATGGGTTGCCAACTGGCTTACAGACAGAACTCACACAGTAAGAAAAGTGGGCTCCAGGCCCGACTCTAAACCAGTCACAAGTTCTTCTCAGAAGTACAGGCAAACACAGGAATACTATGGCTAACCAAGTTCACAGATGACTGCAAACTGGGAGCCATAATTGACTCTCCAGCTGACAAGGACATCCTCCAAAAGGGCCTTACTGAGAATAACACCTGGTGACAGTCATGGCCTTAAGCTAAATGCCAAAAAATGCATAGTCATCCCATTTGGGAAAAACAAAACACCAACGAATTACCACATAGGTGGCAGCCCCCTTTATACAGAAGAGGTAATAAGAGATCTTGGGACCCAGGTAGATAGTAATCTCTCCTTTGACAATCATATTGCCAAAGTAGTTAGGAAATCCTTCTATGTGGCCCAATTACTAAAGGGTTCGTATCTAGAAATAAAGAGGTTATAGTGCCCCTCTACTTGTCACTCATCAGGCTCATCATAGAGTACAATACCCCATTTGAGATGTACCTCACAAGACACTTCCAGCAGCTGGAAAGACCACAAAAGTACCTCACCAAGAGGATTACTGGCCTCAAACATATGTCCTATGCAGCCCGACTGAAAAAAACTCCAGCTGTACTCAGTGGCATATCGCTTACTCAGAGGTGATCTCTGCCTGACTTACAAAGCCATGTCCAACTCAGAATTGATGGACATGCTCCACCTAAAGAAATCCAAGTCACTGCGAGCCACATGCTCTAGTGAGCTAAACCTCGCCACAAAAATAAATAGAACATGCTGGAGGGACAGATTCCTGTCACAAAGACTCCCCATGCTTTGGAACAAAATTCCTAACTACATTAGGCAGAGGCCCTCACTAACACTCTTCAAGAGAAACCTTGATGAGTGGATGGGTAATAGAAAATACACCCCTGGGATCACTTCATTGACTGTGCTTGACAGAGGCTTAGTTAATTAATCAGTGGGGTGGCAAAAGGCGATGCACTCTTGCTAGGCTTATAAATGCCCTCGGGCAGATAGCCTAGTACCTACCTATGAACCTATGATTGTGTGACCTGCTGTTATGCAGTCTATGTCTTAACACCTAATGCACACTTAATCCCACAACATGCCACATTGCATTACTTTGACAGCATTGTATTTCACTATGTGCCTGTGTTACCATTTTTTTCTGATTCATGGCCTGTGTCTCATTGTGTTTTTAGTACATTATTATGGCTTTGCAGCTCTTATAATATAAATGTGAATGTTATTTTTAATTCTTACACATACTTAATATATGAGCACTGTGTTCAATGTGAAGTTACATTTTATATTGCAGTCTGTTTCATTTTTATGGCTGCCTAAAACTGATATACAGATTAACCAGCATAGTACAATCAAAGTTATTGCTTTCATTTCAGTTGCAGACACATAATCATGCATTTTGATTCAGGACAAAAAGCCACGTCAGTGTTTGTTTTGTAAAACAAAGTGTATCTAGACTCCATCATCATAAAACTAAAACACTGGGGCATTTGGAGACCTTTTGTATATATATCGACTCTGAAAATAAGCTCTTAGGCCCTTCTGAACCTACATACCTATAATTATGCCAGTTTCTTGCAAAGAGTATCCCTCTCATTCAGCACTTAGAATGCTTTCCCCATCAGTAGTCCTTACCTTTGTGAAAAGAATCACTTCTTTTTGTGTTCACAGCCACTCTAAATCTCAACTGGTCGCTATGTCTTCAATACATAATACCAGTGTTGGATTCCTTGTTTGTCTTCTATGTGCTAAGCTTGAAACTTACTAGTTCGCTTATGTTAGAGTGAAATAAGAGATTTCATAAGACTACTGTGCACTGTTTTGTGGAGTTTCTCCCTTCACCAATGCTGTGCAGCTGTGAAGTTGGTGTATATAAGTTTTAGGATGTAGAGGTGCATAATCCTTCACCATCAACCAAAAACGCATATTTCATAAATAAACCTGTAAATGTAAAATGCAGTCTTCATGGCTTCATTGGTTGGTATTTGGTAATAGACCAGTTAAGCTACTTGAATCTTAGTTCACTGCATTTCAATTGATACACACAACTACTTGCTCTGCCTCCCCCTCTGCCTTAGAGATAAGGTGGGGCTTAAACTGGGATAGATTTGTGATTTCCCAGCCATCTATTCATCTAACAAATATCTATAGATATTGACAGAGATGTCTTGCTTCTCAAAAGGTGGATGTTAGCTCCAGAACTGGGCAATTCTTTGGGATAAATATCTATATGAGAACAAGTCTTATTTATATTGCAACATAGATTTATTAGGTTGCTTGACTTGTATTTGTGTTGCTATTAGTCTTGTGGGCATTCAGTAGGTCAAGCAGGACTGGGTCATTTATAGCTTTGTAGGACAGGCATAGATCAGCACATGGGCATCTGTGGGAGACAGAGAAGACAGAGGCATTGCTTTTAGGCACTCCCTGCAACTTAGGGAGCTCACACCTAAGATTTTTGTGGTGAGAAACTGCTGCAGTTTTTCATATTGACTTAGATGTTTAAATTAAGTACATGCCAAAGGGCACATTCTATCCTAGTATGAGCCTTAAGATGAATGAATAAAGAAAATGATGACCAGTTTGAATTCAGAGGAAATGCCCAAAATAATCACGTGGGTAAGGTGGAAAGTTTTCCTAAAAAGAATGGATATGTGAGAGTCAAAAGAGAACTCATTATCTGAGCAGATGTCCAAGTCTATAATGGTAGTTTCTGTTTTATGTTTGCAGAGGGAAGTGAGCGGGGTCATTTATGAGGTAGGAGCGTGAGAGATTCTGTTTTACAAACTACAGAATGCAACACTTTTTGGCATCCAACATTAGACCATGATGTGAATACCATGCATGTGTCAAGTGAAGCCCTCATTGAGGATATAACTATTTTCAAGGAAATGGATGATGATTCTAAGCTCGCAATAAGCTAAAGAGCTTCTATGCCAGTATTGACCTCAGGAAATAAATGCCAAACAAAAGTGGTTCCAGAATAAAGTATTACACCACAGTGATCTGAGTTAACCACTGAGAGTTTGACAATGGTCAGAGAGCTAAAGAGACTGTGCCAGTGAGGGCAAAATTGATATGCTGATATCTCTAGTGGAGGAGGGTACAGGTAAATTATCAGGGTTTGCATTTATAAAAATCAGGATTCAGGGTTGTGTTGTGCTTTTTTTTTTTTTCGAGATGAGGATTTGTCCATTTATAGAGATGCATTTAAAGTCTACCAGACTGATGATTTTAAATCAGAGGAGAGGGATATGATATATTAAGGCATGCTTAATAATTTATGAATGTTGTGGACTGGGTTTCTGTAATTAATCAGGTTGTGATACATGGTCTTGTTTACTAATGCTAGGATATGAAGGCATTCAAAGTCATTGTCCTGCTTGATTAGTCTAGAGCTCATGATGTTTCAGACAGACACACCAGCACAGACATTACTCTTACCTGCACATAGCATCATAGGATCATAGGACCTTACTAGGCTAATGGCCCTGGGGGTCTTACAAGCCTAGCCAAGTGTTTATCCCCAAACAAGAAACCTCAGTCAGCACCTGTTACCCCTGTCAATGAGGGGCAAAGATGGAACCCCTGCAACAAATATATGGTTTCTCATCCACTCATCAAGGTTGCATTTGAAGATGGTCAGTGAGGTACTCTGACATGTATGGGAAGTCTATTCCAGAAATGGGGCAGCCTCTGGTAGACAAACCTGTCTGTCCAGCAGGTTTCGTTGATGTTGCATATTAGATTTATGCTTATTGAGTGGGTAATGTGTAAGGAGTTAGACTTACAGATCTGGAGCATCTCTAGTAAGGCAGGGTCCGATATTGCCTTGTAGGTGAGACACAGATCACCACTGAGCAATCTGCATGATACTGAGGAGAGTAATAATGATTTAAGCCTGTCATAGGATAGGTGTTGAAGGCCATGTATTCTTTTTGTGAGGTATTTCTGTGGCCTTTCCAGTTGGTGCAGGTGTTTGGAGAGGTACATACCGAACGGGGCATTATACTTAATTATAGGTCTAATAAGGGAGGAATGCAGAGAGGTAATAACCTCCTTTTTTCTGGATGCAATCCATTTACTTATGAGATGAACCAAGTAAAAGGCTTTTCTGACCACCGCTGCCACATGATGGCCAAATGTGAGACTGTTGTCAACCTGAGTACCTAGGTCTGTCACCACAGGTTGTGTGCTTAGGGGGTTGCTGTTAATGTAGTAATCAGGAGGGGCCATGTTTTTGCTGAGTGGTACGATAATACATTTTTTTGCATTTAACTTAAGGTCATGACTTTGGCACCAGTTATTTGTAGCTGTGAGACCGTTTTGCAGTATGTTAACATCAATTGGGGAGTCAATGACAGCACCCAACTTACAGTCATTCGCAAACTTGGTCAGCCACAGGCCCTTTGTCTTTGCCTGGACCTCTGAGAAGAATATTCCAAACAGTAGGGGTCCCAGGACAGATCCCTGGAGAACACCACTAGTGACAGTGTGGGCAGCACCTATTTTGACCTTGTGGGCCCTATCTGTGATCCAGTTGGGCACCCATCTGACTAGATAGGGATTAACACCAAGTTGTGTTAGCTTTTTGATGATGCCTGAGTGGGGGATTGTGTCAAAGGCCTTGTCCAGGTCAAGGTAAGCTGTATGTACTGACTTTCCCTCATCCAGGGCCTTGATGATAGTCTCAAAGAAGTCAGCTTGGTCAGTAGCCAATATCTGCCCCTGACAAATACAAATTAGGTGGGGCTGAGTGCTTGGAGATTGCCTATGTCCTTGTTTATGAGATTCATAATAATATGCTCCATGACTTTACAGATGTCAGTCTGATGGGGCGATAGTTTCCTGGGTCAGTAGTGGCACCACCTTTGTGCAAAGGGTTGACAATGGCAGTTCTCCCCTCTGCTGGAATGAAGCCTGTAGTTAGGCTGTGGTTGAATAGGGTGCTCAATGATGAAGCTTGTTCTTCCTGGAGATGGTGCAGAATACAGCCTTGGATACTATCAGGTCCCATGGAAGTTTTGTCCTTTGCCTTGGATAGGGCCTTTAACACTTGATCTACAGAGATGTGAGGTGTGGGCAAGTATTGGGGATGTTGACTGGGCCTTTGGAGGGCGATAAGAGGGTGAAGTTTGCACTGAACCTATCAGCCAGCAAGTTGGCTAACTCAGCAAGATCAGTGTAAGTGGTGCCATTAAGTACTAGTTCAGAACAAATGTGGGCTTTGCTATGGAGGTTCCTAATGTAACTGAAGAAGGACTTGTGGCTTCCCTTTGTTTTGGGGGCTAGTTTCAACTCATAATTGGCTTTGGAGGTTTTCACTAGTGATATAATTTGCTTGTTGAGGCAGAGGAGGGAGTTTTTCTGATTTGGAATTTGTTCTTTTTTACCCTTGGATAACAGTTTCTTCCTTTTGTTGTAAACCCTGTTGATAGATGATGTCCACCAGACAGGTTTGTGTTTCCTTGAGGAGCAGATTTTAGTTATGTTGGGTATGGCTAAGTCCATGCAGTTGTACAGGTGTGTGTATACTCCACTGGCATACTGTTCAGCATAGCTGTCTGCATCATCTGAGGGTGATGGTGGTTTGAAGGTAATGATACCCTCCCTTAGGAGGTTATAGTCAACTTTTGAGAAGATTTTTTAGCCTGATTGTGGTTGGGGAGGGGTTGGGTGGGATAGAAACTTCGAATGAGACAGATTGATGATCTGATCTCATCAGGGAAGAACATACTATGGGAGTGGTGCAGCAGTCGCCCATGTTGGTGAGAGCCAAGTCCAGTAGGTTATCTCCCCTTGTGGGGGATAAGACCGGCTGATCTAGTGCATTTAAATTGATGAAGTCAAGGAATCGTTGGGTGATTGTGTTAGTGCAGGAATAGTTCACCCAGTCTATGGTGGGGTAGTTGAAGTCACCAAGGATCAGGGTGTTAGAGCGTACCTTGATGGAGTCAAGTAGATCCAGGTAGGAGGTGTAGATGTCCTGAGACATGGGGGGGGGGTTATAGCTGGCTATAGCTTGAATGGGTTGCTTTTCTAAATAAGATGTAAGCATGAAAAATCAATAAGAAAGGAGTTCTGCCACTGTACTGGATCCAGGTTTCAGTGATAATATAAATAGCCATATTTTCTCAAGTTAAGAGAGCCTCAAGAAAGACCACTTTCTCCTTTAAGCTCCTTTTATTATTCAGCAATACACTGATATTTGCCAGATTCAAGTTTAGATTTACTAACTCGGTAGCCTGAGTAGATAAACACTTCTTAAAAAAGGTACTATATGGCTGCAGAATGTCTTAGCCAGTATGTGAAACCCTGGACAGAAAGGTGCTGGCCAGCTCTGAAGAGACAGATGGGACCATTTTCTATATCAAATCCAAAGTCAACTATCTTGTGCTTAAATTGTGGCATCATTCTTGACAACAGTAGTACACTGATGAAACTAAAGTATAAACAAGCCACACAGTCCGTTCCAGTATATCTCCACTAAGCACCAGCACACCACAAATCCAATATAGGATTAATAAAAGTTGATTTATTAACACAAACAATTTAACAGTTAAGTGCTTTCATCATCTAAGACTTCATCAGAACTACTTCAGTATATCCTGGAATTAATGAACATATATCAACTAAACCTATTTTGGACAATATACAGTAATAGTATATAATATTATAAAATAATTGGTGATGTGACCATCTATCATTATTCCAGATATGTAATGTACACCATTGGATCAGTTTTTAAAAAAATGCATTTTAATATATATTTAATATATATGGTATTCACAAGCACAATATGTTTTTAACAAATTGTAGTATGTATTTAAACTATTTAAAATATTTACACTATTTAAAATGTTTTGAAAAGTTTGAAAAGATGTAAGAGTACATAAGAAAATATTTTTAGTATGAAGGAACTTGTATTTAGCACTAGCACTTTAAATTTCAATCTAGGTAGGTCAGCTGATGATGTATGTGTATTTAAATGGAATGAAGTATATGGAAAAGTAGTTCTGATGAAGTCTTAGATGATGAAAGCGCTTAACTGTTAAATTGTTCGTGTTAATAAATCAACTTTTATTAATCCTATATTGGATTCGTGGTGTGCTGGTGCTTGGTGGAGATATACTGGAACGGACTGTGTGGCTTGTTTATACTTTAATTTGTCGACTGTTCCAGTAAACGTGGTATATTCTGTGGTTGTATTGCCAGTATGGACTCACTTGATGAGTTACCTTCAATTTTTTCCCCCAGACGAGATGAAATCAGGGGGCTTCAATTTGAAATGGCGATAATGTGGGGCGAACTTACAAGACTAATAGACCTGATGACTCAACCTAACCCAAGGGTTGACAACGTCACATCGGTGACGTCAACGCGTATGACCATCGAAATGGAGCTCATGGGGATGCACAGAGCGTTCGGATGAAAAGAGACGAACTAGATAGGCCCGCCTCTCATGGATCCCGTCCAGTGGGTAGTCCTCAGTCAAAAAACGTGTCCGGAGCTACTAGAATAGGATCGGAGGTGGATTTTGACAAGTCGGGTGCGCGACCAAAAAGAACAGTCCCCAAGAAAACATACGCGTTTGTGGCACACGAGAAGGGTGCAGGTACTGTAAAACAGCCCGTAATACAACAACCTAGCAGAGTTAAAGGGCGGGCAAATTATAATAACTTTTTAGAGGGCCAATTCGATTTTGATGAGAGCCCTAGGCAAGTGAATGACAACAATATTAATGTTGCTGGTAACGAGGATTACACACTTAAAGGCACTATAGTAGTGTTTGGCAAGAAGTTAAAATTATTGAAAACCTTACAGCTGGACAATAATTATTTGAAAAAATGTTTGGACAGTGGCGTTGTCCCAATGGGGTTGCGATTTTTCAGGACTCCTATGGGAATAGAAATGGATGAAACTAATAAAAGGGAATGCAATAAAATGTTTGATGGGTTTGGTTTCACCTTTATGAAATACATTATGGGGTGTAATGACAACCGTATATGTATGTTATTGGCCGAATTGGATGATTTAAATAATAGTATTGTACACGATTTACTGTTTGAGGAATGTGAAACGTTATATGACTCACAATTTAATTGGGTAGCAAGCGTGACAACCAAGCAGTTTGAAAGAAAGTGTAGGAAACTTAGGAGAGACTTGGAACAATATAATAAGGGAGAGGCATATAGATGGGAGAAGGATGTGGTAGAAAAACCGACTAAGTCATTCAATTTTTTTAAAGGAAAAAAGGATGGCCGAAGTAATTATAGGGAGAATCATACCCTTAGTACATTCAAACGGAAAGGGAATATTAGATATAACAACAGGGCTCCTACTAAGTATTACAACAATGATTTTTTAGAGGGAGAACTGGATTGGGAAGACAATCAGATGAGACATTACAATGGAGGGGGGGATTTACAACAGAGGGGAAGGGCAACAAGATAGTTTTGCCTTCCAGAGATGTATTTCCCTTGAATGAAATGAAGATTATAAAAGTTAATGATGTAACTAGCTCTTATGATAATTTTTTCATTTACAACTATACTGACGTGGCTCTCAAAAAAGAGCATTTTACACTTTTTTCCAAGGGCATGAAATTTATTCCATGTGAAAAATTTAATGTGGTTGACAGTATAGTTGATGTTAAGAAATATATAAGGAAATTGAATTTGAGAGTAAAGTTTGATGGAATACAATACAAAGAAAATAAGGAATTTGAAACCAAAAGCACTTACACCCCGCCTTTGAATAATTTACTAGACACCTTTGAGAAGCTGGTGTTAGAGGACATTTATAGATATAGTAAAAAGAACTATAATGTCAGGTTAAATCTAACAAAGGATGAATTAGGTGTTTTGAGAGATTTACAGGAGAACCCTGATATCCGGGTTATGAAACCGGATAAGGGGGGTGGGGTCGTGCTTTATCCCTCCCAAGATTATAGTAATAAAATAAACAGCATATTATTAGATTCTGGAAAATATGAGGTATCCTCTGTGAATGAAGTAAAGATAGGGCATCATAGAGTAGATTTACATTTGGAAGATTTATTGATGGAAGGAAGGATAGGCTCGGATTTATACCAGTTTCTTAAGGTCAAACAACCCACTATAAGTACAATAGTGGGTATCCCTAAAATCCATAAGAATATAAGAGACCCCCCATTTAGACCTATTATATCTGGGAGCCAGTCCAAGACTTTTCCTTTTGGTAAGGTCGTAGACAAATGACTGAAACCGATCTTAAGGAAAATTCCGCACTTGGTTGTGGATTCATGGGATTTTCTTGGGAGGCTAGAACCCAGGTTAGCGGAAGGGGTAGAATGGTTAGTCACAGTGGACGTTATAGACCTTTTTTCCAACATACCCAAAGAGGAGGGTATGGAAAGATTGCAAGAGAGTGTATTTCGGTCTGGACTTGTGACATGGGACAAGACATTATTAATTATGGAATTTATGGATTTGGTATTGGCTCATAACTATATCTGGTATGAAGGAGAATATTATAAGCAGAACAAGGGCGTAGCTATGGGGGCCGCATGTGCCCCCATATATGCTAATATGGTACTTTATGACTGGGAAAAGGAGTACATTTTCCAAACCCATTGGTCCAAATTTGTATCAAGTTATTTTCGTTTTTTAGACAATATATTTATTCTTTGGAAGGGGAACCTTAATGATTTGGAAATGTTCAATGGATATATAAATTCCTGTAGTGAACATTACAAATGTACTATTAATATGCATAAGGAAACTATATCTTACCTGGATGTCCAAATAACCCTGAAAGATGGGAAATTTAAATCTAATATATATAGGAAGAATACATTCAGCAATTCCTATTTACATTTTTCTAGTAATCACCCTTGGGCCCAAAAAAGGAACATTATAAAGGGCCAATGTATTCGTGCCGCAAGAATGACATCAGATGTGAAGGACCTGGATAGTGAACTGGCAAAAATTGCATCTTTTTTTGCTGAAAGGGGATATCCGAGAGATATGATTGTGGATGTCACTCAGTACGTTAAGAAGCAATGGGGAATAAAGTATAAACCCTTATTGGGAGTGGGTTTGATAACAGCATCTACACAGGATGTAAATTATAATAATAATGAAGAAGTATTAAAAAAGTATGGTATGGCCTGTGTTCTCCAACACAACCCCTTCAGTGGAGACATTAAGAATATAATTCACCACAATTGGAATATATTAAAGGTAGACAATAGAGTTTTTAGAATAGTGGGAAAGGAGCCGCATTTTGTTTTAAGGAAGGGGAATAATATGAAGTTATTGTTGGAAAGGAAGATAGATAGGAAATCCAACACATTAGGTGGAGGTGGTACTACCAAATGCGGCACATGTAAACAATGTCATTATATTACGGAGACCAAGGAAACTATTTTGTCAAACTATAACAAAACTAGAATTTTTTATCAGAAGGGAAATTGTAGGTCCAGTAATTTGGTTTATTTGGCCACCTGTACACAATGTCCATGTTTTTATGTAGGGAAAACCACCCGGTGTTTACGTAACAGGATTTACGATCATTTATATAGCATTAAGAAGCAGGACAATAACAATGCTTTATGGAAACACCTACAGGATAATAAGGAATGTTCCGGTTTTAAATTTGGAATTTTAGAAGTGATCAAGTGTAAAATGAGGGGTGGGGACTTAAAAAAGAAAATTAGTGACAAGGAGGTCAGGTGGCAAATAAAATTAAATGCTTCAGTATATCCTGGAATTAATGAACATATATCAATTAAAACTATTTTGGACAATATACAGTAATAGTATATAATATTATAAAATAATTGGTGATGTGACCATCTATCATTATTCCAGATATGTAATGTACACCATTGGATCAGTTTTTAAAAAAATGCATTTTAATATATATTTAATATATATGGTATTCACAAGCACAATATGATTTTAACAAATTGTAGTATGTATTTAAACTATTTAAAATATTTACACTATTTAAAATGTTTTGAAAAGTTTGAAAAGATGTAAGAGTACATAAGAAAATATTTTTAGTATGAAGGAACTTGTATTTAGCACTAGCACTTTAAATTTCAATCTAGGTAGGTCAGCTGATGATGTATGTGTATTTAAATGGAATGAAGTATATGGAAAAGTAGTTCTGATGAAGTCTTAGATGATGAAAGTGCTTAACTGTGTTAAATTGTTCGTGTTAATAAATCAACTTTTATTAATCCTATATTGGATTCGTGGTGTGCTGGTGCTTGGTGGAGATATACTGGAATGGACTGTGTGGCTTGTTTATACTTTAATTTGTCGACTGTTCCAGTAAACGTGGTATACACTGATGAAACTAGTTTCCTTTTCAGAAAACGCCATCTTCTCCCTCTTAAAATAGTGCAAGTGATACATCGAATTACACATGCAACAACTGGAATGCCCACAAATATTCCTTATTAAAAATGATACAAGGCTTAAGCACCATGTCTTACATGGAACTACTCAAAGCTCTGTCATTATACTTGGTATTCTACACACTGCTAACAGCTGACCTGTGTCTGGCATGCAAGACATCCCCTGACCCAATACTGATGGACTTAATGGACTTACTGCACATCAGTAAGTAAAATGCCATCGAAGATATTCAGTCTAGGGATATAATCCACTTCTGCAACATCAACAGAATGATTTGGAGGAACAGGTATGTCTCGTAGATGATATCACTGCTCTGGAACAGACTCCCCATCCACATAAAACAAAGTTCATCCTTTTCCATATTCAGGTGCAACTTGGATTTATGGATGGGAAACAAAATTTACCACAGGACTGCCCTTTGCACTACTAATGGACAGAGGCAGTTTCCAAATGTTTTTCCCCATGCATATATCCCCCTCAAATTATCTATGGTATAATCCCAGTTATTCTCAATAGGGGCAATATATAATTATCCACCATGTGATGGATAAGGCCAATCCCTAACTAAATGGAATAGGTCAATTCAAGCACAAAATGGAAGCCTGGATAGGCTTAAAATGGTCCTTAAGGGCAGGTAACCTAATACTTATCTATGAATCCATGAACCTATGAAAGTGGGTCTATATTAGATCAGCGAACGCTTAAACAAGCGAACGTTGATTGATCAACCTTATTTAAGCAAATGTTCAAAATATCGAAGCAACAGAAACCCAAATTTTTTCCTAGGGAAAGAATTCAGTTGTCCGTTTCTGTTGCTTCGGTATTTTCAGTGCTGTTGTGAAAAGTTATGGGTCAGATTCAGGTAAGTGTGCGATTGTGTGGATGTGAGTGTTAGGATGGGTTAGGTGAGTTAGGGTTAGGGCTCGGGTTAGGTATGTGTGCGATTGTATGGACGTGAGGGTTAGGGCGGATTTAGGTGAGTTAGGGTTAGGGAGCGGGTGAGATGAGTGTGTGATAGTGACGGACCTTAGGGATAGGGTTTGGGTTAAGGTAAGTGGATATTTAGTGGTGTGTGCATAGTTTAGTGTAGGGTTAGGTGTCAGATTTTAGGTGTATGTGTGTGGATTTCTGTTTGTTTGGTGTGCTTGTGTTGTGTGTATGTGTTTTGGATCAGCAAATTTTTTCCCTAGGAAAACAATCGCTAATCTGACAGTTAAAGATTGTAAGCATTCGCTTACATAAGGTCGATCAATCAGCGTTCGCTTTTTTAATCATTTGCTGATCTAATATAGACCCTATGAAAGTCATTTACACCTTCATTAACAATGACCATGTCTAATTCATACTTAGGGTTAATCCTAGCTACTGAGAGGTAGCTGACTCTTACCCTTTTTCAGCCCTGTGATTGGTGCATGAATATGCTGCATTGTTGAGTCTGTTATAACAAGTACATTGTCATGGTAAGTGGACTGTTCTTGGAACCTCTATAGCTGGACAAACCACTATCACAGATTTTGTCTGTGGTTGTGATAGAAGAAGCATTTAAAGTGCCATACATTGGGTGTCTTTGTGGTCATTAGCTTTTATCCAACATTCCTCTGGAAAATGACATGGAAGTAAAGGAGCTTTTGTCAGTTTGTATTTTGTTGCAGCTGAAATTGTACACATTCTTTGTGCATTTATACAGCTTCACTTTCTAGTTTTGACCACCAAACAAACTTTCACGAGAGTTTTATTCTTGCGTCTGGAGGCTGACCATGCAGTTCCTCTCATAGGTCTCAACCTCTAAAGTGGCCAATGTGGAACACAGACCCTAACAATGTGTGACAAATGGTCAAAATGTGGAACACCCTATTTTCGCACTGCGCGAAAACGCACCATTGCCATGGAGATTGGTAGAACTAACATTCAATACCACACTTCTCAGATCCAAAAACCTTTAATCTGCAATACCATAACCACACCATAAGTAAATGAAACAGCACTTAGATAATGTAGTAATTGTGATTTTTATTTTTGTAAACAGACATATTGCAATTCACACATCCAAAAACCTTTAATCTGCAATACCATAACCACACCATAAGTAAATGAAACAGCACTTAGATAATGTAGTAAATGTGATTTTTATTTTGTAAACAGACATATTGCAATTCACACATCCAAAAACCTTTAATCTGCAATACCATAACCACACCATAAGTAAATGAAACAGCACTTAGATAATGTAGTAAATGTGATTTTTATTTTTGTAAACAGACATATTGCAATTCACACATCCAAAACCTTTAATCTGCAATACCATAACCACACCATAAGTAAATGAAACAGCACTTAGATAATGTAGTAAATGTGATTTTTATTTTTGTAAACAGACATATTGCAATTCACACAAAGTTTAGACCAAGTTAAACATCCTATCATACATCTGATGTAGACTTATTGTATGCTGCTGTGGCTTTCTTGGCAGCCTCTAAAACCGGTTTTGGCAGCTTAATATCACAGACATCCAGTTCTTCATTCATTTTAATTGCCAACAAAGAGTTCAGTGTTTTTACACTCAGAGACTGACGCAGTTCAGTTTTCACTTTCCGCACCATACTAAATGCCCTTTCCGCTTGTGCATTAGAGTGTGGCAAGCAAAGTAGGCTCATCATCAGCTGCTTAAAGAGTGGCAGTTTCCCTTCAGTGCAAAGGTCCCTCAAAAGGTGTGCCCAGTACTGTGACACACATGAGTGGGGCCCATCTACTGGGCCTGTCAGATTCCCAGTGTCCTCGATCTGATATTGGGTGAACTCATCGATTAGTTGTTCGGCCTCAACATCATTTTCACATACATCCAGACGGAAGCCCACATCTCTGACAAGCCCTGAAGAAATGTCCAATTTTTTGGCTGGAATAATAAGTAATGCAGCATCTTTCGGTAAGTGAGCCTGCATGGGAAACTTTTTCAGCATTTTCTGCAGCACTGCAGCATAAAAAGCTGCAACTTTTTTATAAAAGTTAAATTCAATGACTGTGCCAGCAATATCCTCCTCATGGCTGTTCATGTACTGCTTGACTTCATAGCCAATACGAAGTTCACCATTTGGTAGAACACAGCTACTGTCAGTCAACACTGACACATCACTGTGTTTGATTAGTCTGACAGCAGATGCAGGTCTGAGGAGTCTGCCAGCATACTGCTGCAGGAGTTTATGCACAGTGGCATGCAGTGTCAGCAGCTGACTTTCTCTGCTCTGAAGCTGTATGTTGAACTCCAGTAAGGGTTCCAGTGCATACTTAAGGAACATAAAAATCATATGCACTTCATGACTCTGCAAGGTTTTAGAAATTAAGTCAATCTTAGCAGACCTTGGCTCTGCAGACAGAAAATATGAATTTAGAGCTGGCCACATGTCCAGGGTTCTGTTAATAACCTTACCAAGACTGAGCCATCTAGTAGGTGCATGTCTAATGATCTTGAGGGGTCAGTATCTGTGAACAAAGCAAATTCCTGAAGTTTTTGTTGTCTTTGTGCACTGGAACTGAAATGGCAATACAGATCTGATACAAGTTCTTCAACTGGTGAATGTAGTGCTTTTACAGCAGCCTTACTACAGAGATCTGCCAAGTGGCAGAGACACCCCATGTTTACAATTGTGGGCTTCACCTCCTTTAAACAAGACAGCACAGAATTGTGTTTTCCAATCATTGAGGCAGCATTGTCTGAAGAAAAGCCCACAATGTTGGAAACTGGAATGTTAAATTTTGTCAGGCTGGACATTAAAGAATCAAACATTGCTTGCCCAGTTCCGGACACACATTCTGGCATATCAAGGAACCTTGTCACATTTTTGCTTGCCTTTTCATCAAGGTAACCAACAAGGATGACTAACAGTTTGTCATCTCCCATGTCTGTGCTTTGGTCCATATACACACAGAATGGCGATTTCTGGCAGGCTGCTGCAGCATCATTCTGGTAATGAGGCCCCAGCACATCCCGTGCAATGCATGCTGCCTTTGTCGCTCCACATGTCATTTTATGGAGAACATCTTGATCCTCTCCACACTTCTTCATAAATTTCAGGATGTGTTCTCCTGCTGCAAATGATAAGTTGTGTTTAGCAAGGAGAGACACAAAACCAACCTCTGCCTCAACCACCTTTGTACTTGCTAAACTCTGTGGTCCAAAGAAATCCACCATAGATCTTCCAGCTGCATGCTTGCAATTCTGCCTGTGTTTCTCACTGTTAGCATGTCGTTGCAGGTCATGTCGGCCCCCATGATGGATTGTGAAATCTGTGTTGCAAGTCTTGCAGAAGGCAAATTTCACTCCGTGCCTACTCATAGAAAGCCAGTCAAAGGCACTTGCCCAGCTTGGCTGAAAAATTGTGTATCTTCTCTTTTTTGGGGTGTGAGCTGTATCTACATCCCTGTCCTCACTGCAGTCTGGGTAGTCTATACCTAGCAGGTTTGCAAAACAGTGGTGTTAGACAATGAAACAAATGGGACTAAGTGCAGAAAGGAAAATTACAAGATGTCCTCAATAGCAAAGATACAAGACAATAGGGCCATAACCTACCCATATCACTGGAAGTTTCCTGACTTTGCACCCTCTTCTCTTGCTCATCTCTGCTCCTTTTGTTTACTATAAAGGCTTGCATGCTTCACTTCCTTGCCTCAATGACACTTTCAATCCTCTGGTGCTCACTTGCCCACCTATCTTTATCCAAAAACAAAGTCAATTAGTTTCAGAGACGTACAAGGATGACAAGCAGCAAAAACATACAAACTTTAAAAACTGCTCAATAAAACTAGAAAGTTGCTGCAAGGACCTGTCATTGCATACAGTCCCCCCCAAAAAAAATATATAAAATAGACATTGGGGACAAGCAGCAGACCTGTCTTTGCATACAGTTTCTCCAAAAAAAAGGCAATTACTTTGAGACGTACTAGTGGACAAGCAGCAGAAACATGCAAACATTTTAAAATATTGCTCTTATAAACCTAGAAAGGGCAATTACTTTCAGAGACATCCTAGGGTGACAAGCAACAGAAACATACAAACACTTTAGTTGATCTTAAAGCCGTACTTCTCAGATAATGGACTGCCATCATGTTGATTTTTCCAGTATGATTCCTTTAGCAAAAAAGTATGCAGTGGCAAGCAGTATTTTGTTTCATCCAATTAAATGGTTGTAATATCTGTAGAGTTATACAGGGTGATATTGCTATAACCTGCCAGCATGTTTAGTTTTTAATTTAAGACGTAAGCTTTCAATATCTTACTTTGTCTGCTGTGTCCACAAATAGCATAGAGGAAACAGTGTGGGTACTGTTCTAAGTGTACAGTTTTCCTCTTTTGCATTGCCTGCTAAGATAATGTTCTCTAATGTGCTGGGTATTCTGATGTGTGGTCAGTGGTCTCACCTTCGATAACCACATTGCCACAACAGTCAGGAAATCCTTCTATGTGGCACACCTCATCACTAAGGGCTTTTCATCCAGAAAAAAGGAGGTCATTGTCCCACTGTACTCATCCCTCATTAGACCCACTATCGAATACAACGCCCCGTCTGGTATGTACCTCTGAAGACATTTGCAACAACTGGAAAGGCCGCAGAAATACCTCACTAAAAGAATCACAGGCCTAAAGCAGATGCCCTACACTGACCGCCAAACTCCAGCTATACTCTTGTCACAAATAGTCTACTCAGAGGTGATCTCTGCTTAACATACAAGGCCATGTCAAACCCAGAGCTGTTGGACATGCCACACTTAAAGAAATCCCAATCCCTCAGAGCCACATGCTCCAGGGATCTAAATCTTGTCATCACAATAAACAAAACATGCTGGAGGGATAGGTTCCTGATCCAGAGACTCCCCTGACTCTGGAATAGATTGCCCATACATGTCAGAGTGCCTCTTTGGCCCTCTTCAAAAGAAATTGTTACGGCTAGGCTTGTATATGCCTTAGGGCTGGTAGCCTAGTACCAACCTATGAACCTATGGATTTTGTGACTAGACACACAGCTTACCTAAAACTTTTCATTCTACAAATCATGATGGACATGGTATTATACCAATACCACATAATTAACACTGAAGTATGGATGGATTTGCTGCCTGAAATGTGTAGATAAGGAAATCCATGCATAACCCATACCCTTTTACATGCTAAAGATATGAATATTTTGTTACTAAGGTGGGACAGCACAAAGATTTAAAAGCATTTGTATTTACTTTTGTAAAACAGGTACAGTTCACATTAGTGTGCACAGCACATATCTGTCACTAGTGTGTCTAAATGCTAAGATAAGTGTACACCATGACTGTCCACATTTTCCTGACAACTTTTAAATGTTGAGTATACTGCTAATTTCTGCTATATAAGATTTTATGTACACACACTCGCATATATATTCAATCAAAATATTTCTATATATCTGCAGTGCTCTTAAACACACACATTGTTCTTCTTGGCTACATAGAATTTCTTCATGTAACATTAAGATTTATAAAACATCTTCCTTGTTACTAAACTGTATGAACTTAGATGCCACTTTTTGAAAGAGCCTAGAAGCACAAGAAAGTTCATTAAGTGACTTGCTTAAGGTAATTCACAAAGCTGCAACTGGCAGAAAAAAGTATGGTAATCTATATATGAAAATAAAAGCATATTATATATGGAGTGAGAGTCACATACTGCTAATTCTCAATCTAAGTCACTTGCTGTTTGGGTATGTGTAGTTGTCATATGTAACATACCATATGCACTGCCTTCCCCCGTTTCATGCATGCTTATTTATTTTGCACTAAGTAGCCTGTATATCAGTAATGTGTCCATAATGACCACTGAGCATCCCATATATCAGTAATGTGTCCATAATGACCACTGAGCATCCCAGCAATATGCCTATAATGACCAACGCGCATCCCGTATATATCAACAATGTGCCCATTAGGACCACTGAGCAACCTGTATATCAGCAATCTGTTCACAATGACCATTGAGCACTCCATACATCAAAAATGTGTCTGT
This sequence comes from Protopterus annectens, assembly GCF_019279795.1. Classification (NCBI taxonomy): domain Eukaryota; kingdom Metazoa; phylum Chordata; order Ceratodontiformes; family Protopteridae; genus Protopterus; species Protopterus annectens. The sequence continues at coordinate 937,908,909 of NC_056726.1, forward strand.
AATGGCCACTGGGCACCCCATATATTAGCAATATATTCATAATGACCTAACACCACCACAGACACAGTTTTTCAGTCTAGTATGATGGAACTGACTAGTGGCTATGTTTTCTCATTCTCTTCAATCATCTCATAGTACTACCTCTAATTCCCTATACAAAAATAAAAAGGTTAAGTTAATTTTTTGTTTAGCAGTGACTTCAAGACATTTGTTTCCCCAACAGTGCCTGTGAGACAAATTTAAGCACCAGATAAAAAAGACAAAGTTCAAAGAATTACCAAACAGGTAAAAACAAAAATGTCACGGCAAAGAGTCCTCAGGAATCAAGTATAAAATATTTAATTCCAAATATAAATATCTCCAACAACAAACAGGTAAAAACAGCAGATAAAAAATGACTCTACTCGCGCTTTCACCCAGGCTCTCCCAGGCTTTATCAAGATACAAAACACATTTCAGTTCTGCTTTAAATACAGCTTATTGGCATCAATAATCCAATTAACTTAACCATTAAGTATTATTTATTTATTTTATTTTACATTTGTTGACCAGGCTAGTCTAGCTGGATACATATGCATTTTCAGTAGAGGCCCGGGGAGAAAAGCTCCACAAAAAAATACAACAATACATTATGGTAAATATCTATTTGTGAATAATAATTAAAATACAATCAGACCCCAAAAAAAGGACAGGCTAAAAGAAATTTCAGTTGGCAAAGAGAAATACATAGCCAGTTACAGAGCATCCAACTTATAAGCTAAGGCTAAACAAACAAATTATCAGAAAGAATGACAGGTAAGTTAAGGTAGTTATGAAGAAATCTAGGAGAAAAAAGAAGAAGAGAAGGAGCAGTAGAGAGAAAAGAGAGTAAGGAGAAAAAGAAGTGGCAAGGTGACGAGAGAGAAGAGCAAGGAGAAGGGGGTAAAGCATAAAGGCCAAGCATGGGCAAGAGATAGACTATGAAAAAGCTTAAAAGGCAAGCCAAAAATAGGCGGAGTGGAAAAAGAAGAGGTGAGCTAGAAAAGAGAAGGTGAAGAATGTCAGTCAGGAGTACTACAAGAACAGAGCCAGTGATTTTGGAAGTAAAGCTTGAGTTTTTCTTTGAAGAGAGGAAATGATGAAATCAGTGTTATATCACTAGGTAACAGGTTCCATCTTCTACCAACCGTATTAGTGAATAAAGAGTTGCCGGCATAGTTGTTAGACTTTATTGATCTGGTCAGGAGTCTACAAGAAGAACGGAGGGAGTTAAGATTATTGTAAGGGATTAAAAGTTGAGAGAGTATAGGGGTGTTGTCAGGTTGGTACAGAATTTTGTGAGCAATGGTAAGTTGTGAGATGAGAAGATAGTATTGAGGTTCAAGCCAGCCTAGAAGTTTCAAATTTAGACAGTGATGGGTTTTATAAGGGTTACCAGTGGCAAAGCGGGCAATGTTATTATAACAAGCAGCTAGTTTGTTTAGGTTAGCTTTCTTGAGGTTGGTGAAAATTGGAGAGGCATAAAAGAGAGTAGATATAAGATGGGAGAGGGCAATTTTAGCTCTAGTAGATGGGGTTAGAAACTGTTTGATACGGTATAAGGATCCTATTTTTCGGTTAACAGATTTGATGGTGTTGTTGATATGTTGATCAAAAGTGAGATTATTATCAATGGTTACTCCTAACAGTTTAGTAGTAGTGTCAGGAGAGATGACAGTGGCGTTGTTTGAAGAGATAGTGAAGTGTAAAGGGGAGGTCCGAGAGGTAGGGGTGAAGAGAAGAAGTTTAGTTTTTTTTGCATTAAGAAGGAGGTACCGTCTAGTAAACCATGTTTCTACAGTGTTAAAGATATTTTGAGTTAGTGAGATTAATTCTATGGAAGAAGATGCTGAGCAAATAATGATAGAGTCATCAGCGTATTGAATGCAAGTTGCTTGAGGAATTGCTGAGTGCAGATCATTTATGAAGAGGGAGAAGAGTAGTGGACCAAGAATAGAGCCCTGAGGGACTCCAATGGAAATTGGCAATAATGAAGAGATGTGGTTATCCCATAGAACAGCTTGTTGTCTGTTGCTCAGATACGAGCTGAACCATTTGATAGCTGAGTTATCAAATGAGAGGGATTCAAGGATATTAATTAGAGAAGAATGGTTGACCATGTCGAAAGCTTTAGAGAGATCAATAAATAGGGCCGAAGAGAGAAGGTTATTGTTGCGGTTCCAGTTGATAGTATCCACAAAGGAGAGGAGGGCAGTGGTGGTGCTATGATGAGGTCTAAAGCCATGCTGGTAATTTGCTATTATGTTATGTAAAGAGAGATATTGTACAAGTTGCTGGTGAATGCATTTCTCCATAATTTTTGCTAAGGGGGAGAGGAGAGCAATAGGTCTATAGTTAGAGAAGTCAAAAGAGTTACCACCTTTGTGTAGAGGGATAATATGAGAGATTTTCCAAATCTCTGGAATGATTCCCTCTTTGATTGTTCTGTTTATTAGAATGGATATAGGGTAAGCAATTACTTTAGCCGCCTTTTTATAATTATAAAAATCTTTTTAAACAGATAGAGTTCTGTTTACCTTAACTCTACTTTGAAGCCCTGTTGTTCACTACCCTCTGTAAATTATGCTAGAGAATATGATAATAGATAATTTTGATGTTACAACTTTCTATAAAATAATTCTATTCTTCTTTAAATCTCCTACCAAATAACCCCCCAAAACATTGCTTGTATAAAAACCATTGTTGCATATAACAAGCTACTAAGAATGAAAGATAAACTCTAACCTGCCTAATAAAGACCTTCAGTACACCCAAAATAAAAACCATGCGTTGCCTCAAAGTAAATCAGGAATCATTCGTGGTTAATAAATGCCTGTTGCTGACTATGCTCTTCCTAAAAATTTACTTGACACATAATTTAGCTCTTCTAAGTCTGAGTAAGCACACAACACACACACTCACACTGGTAATTTACGGTGACGGGCAAAGCCAAAAGATTGGAGAGCAAAGGTCCAAAATCATTTTTAAATAACGCTCTTATAAATTTTTGAAAATTGCTATAATAGTTAGTTTTACGCTAGTATGTATTCTGAGGGATATGAAGTCTAAAATCAATGATCTGTTAGAAAATCGCTACTTTTACAAAGGACAGACGAAAAATATGAGGCAAAAAGCCGAGTATTTTGTGAAAATGTAGACAGCCTAGAGAGATATGGGTTCTTTAATTCACTTAGTTAAGTCTACAGTTCTGGTTTCTATAACCTGGACAATATATATTGCTTTTTCCCCTTGTAGATGTGAGCTCAGATACCAATATACTGTCCATTTCATCACCCCATGTATTTACCTTTCCTGGCAGGCACTGGGCAGGCTCTGACTCCCGTCTTCTAAGACTTCTTCTCTCCCTGGCCCTGATGTCTTCAGAATTCGGATCTGGACTGGATTCTCTCTGCAACTGGCTGGCACCACTCCTTCCTTTAATCCGACCAACGTAGTATCGATTCGACTCAACTAACTTCGACACGACGACTCCAACACAACAACGCTCAAAATGGCAGCAAAGTAAAATTCCCTCCCGAGTCCAGACTCCTGGAAGCCCTTTTCAAGCCATTCATTTGGCGCGAAAAGGCTTCCAGGAACACGATTGGTCTGCATTTGGCTCCCGTTCTCTGCATATTCTCTACTTGATTGACTCGTAGGCCGAGTTTGCGATTGGCTGTAAATGCGGTCTACGAGCCAATCAAATTAAAAACTGCAGAGCACAGCCAACTATGCATTGGTTTGTATACCGCAATGCCAATTAGCAGTAATTGCGGTACACAAACCAATCAAAAGCCTTGTAGCGGAGCCACAGCTGTTCAATGCGGAACAGTGGAACAGTGGCTTCGCTCTTCATTAAATGCGGTGCGTTCCGCATAATCCGGAGCACTTGGATGCTCTGGTTCCTCTAGCGCTTACATGGAATAACAACAGTAGTTACTGAAATGACAGAGCCCATTTTTTTATATGGATAATCCAAATCTTCTGTTATAATACACTTTTAAGACCTTGACCATTCAAAGAGGTCATCCATCCATAAGAAGCATTGATACTCTAGAAAAGTCTCTGGTAGTCTGCCTCTCATGTTATCATTGCAGCTTTTACTTGAATTTCCGAAAGTGATGTTTTCTATGAGTATTTATATGCTGTGCTATTCCTTTTGTTACTTCGTCAATTTTAATGAAATTTTAAGGTGACCATAAGCATTTCAGTATCCCTTAGAAGTCCATTACTCATTACAGTAATCATAAGTTGATAAAATTATAGCTTATATCTTGATCTGTGCCATTTCTATGATGGGCAGATCTTTTGATCTCTGGTATTGCTTGTGGCTTACATGCAACATGAATCTCCAATTCCAAAAGTACTGCTAGAATTTCATTACTCCAAAAAATCATATATATATATATATATATATATATATATATATATATATATATATATATATATGTTGCAGAAGGTGTTCTACAATCATGAACTATCAGTCATATTTCATCTGAAAGCATAATACTTTGAGCTGCAGTGATAAACCACATGCAGAAACTTATTTATGTTCATTGGTTCTAGGTCATAATGTACCAACACTTTATCATATATGAATAATTCTTTCCATTATCCAAATGCATTCTGTTCCTTATTCTTCCATTGCTATGGAATCTATTTCTCATGTAACATTCACAAAAGTGTCAGTATTCTACTTTGATTATGGATGTACTTCTTATGGTAGCTATCAAACCCAAAATGTTTGCAATTCTAACACTTCTGTGTGTTTGTGTATGCGTGCACATGTATGAATGTTTGGGTCTGTTTGTCTATTTAGGGCTAGGCCACAACATGTACCATAGACTCAGATCGCAAATTGCCAAACACAAATTTAGATTGTGTTACTCTCAGACCACTGTATTGCTGTCACTGCAATTAATACAATATGTTAATGAGGTATTAGCTCTCCCCCACATTTACTAATCTTCCGTTTAAGACTAGATTAGTCTTACATGGAAGCTCCAGTGTAAGAGTATGATGGCAGCGTGCCATGCATACTAATGAGGGCGCGCTGCTTCAACTCTAAAGCTTACACGGAGCGTGGACGAGTGTAGGGGGCGTGTCGGACTGCCGAGCAGTGCAATCCACGCCCCTGCAATGAAGAAATGCCGCAACTTCCAGTTACATGAGCGAGTCCGCTCACATGTGTACAATGTAACACTACACTCCCCCATATGTTAAACAACTTACAAAAGAAAAAAATAAAAATAATTTTTTTTCTTCCGATATAGCTGCCCGTAGTTGCACAGGTTTGCGCGAGTTTGCCCATTGCTTAGCTGCAGTTAGCAGCATAGACACCAGAAGAGGCTAATAAAAAAAATATATGCAATTTAAGTAACATCACTCGATCAGGTTTGGGTTGACAATAAAGGCTGTCTCAGTCAGCTAAAAAAAAGAAAATAAAAAACAAGTATTCATTACCACTTCAAAAGAAAATCAAGTTAGCGAATGTTCTGATGGATCTTAATCATCCATTGGGCCATGAAGTGAATGATGAGATTTTGTCTGCTTTAAAATATAATGATTTCTTTGTGTTTCCATCTTACAAATAAAAGTTTTTTTAAACCCTGAATTAACATTTCTTAATGCAACTTTCAACCTTATTGAAAATAATTTAAGTAACATAGCAATAGTGTAGTGGTTATAGCCTTCGCACAAAGAAAAGACATTCCAGGGTCGAGTCCCACTACTGCACTTTCCACTTTCTGTGGGAAATCTGTATACAAAAATATTTCCTGACATTTTTTATGTATAAGTTTTGTAAAAAGCATTGAAATGTTAAATGTAATAGTGAATGAATTATATATATATATATATATATATATATATATATATATATATATATATATATATATATATATATATATATATATATATATGAAGGTGGAATGTTTATGCATTCTGAGGCATGAGTACCCTATTTTAAGCAATATAAAGCACTGCTAAGCACATTTTACCAGTACTGAGCATATTTAAATACAATTGCGCATAGCTGTGCACCGAGCTAACCAGCGCAACATCTTTGTACGTATCTACGCACTACGCTAACCAACACAACATCGGGCAACGTCGAGCAACATTGAGCAATGTTGGGCAAAATCGGGCAAAGTTGGACAAAGTTGAGCAAAGTCGGTTAAACACGTCCACACCTGCTATACTGTTCCTTAACCAGTCAGGTCTGCCCAGCAGGAAAATAAAAAGCAGTGACAGGGCTTGAACTCAGGATACTGTGCACTATAGTCACAGTACTTAACCACTAAGCCATGACAGCATTTCACAAATGTGCACTTTCAACAGACACATATCTATCAAAGGAATTTTAAACATTGCCAACATCAGCTAAGCAGGTGTGCCCACAGCTGAGCTTTCCAAAATTGGCCAATCACAAATAAGTGCGAGAAATGAGGCATATTTAAGCTCCACAGGCGGGAATACTTACTATAACTGGTTGTAGCTTCCTTCTGCAGTCAGCATGGCTGGTGTTGGTGAAGGCACTCGATTTAGAGCGCAACACTGGGGCATCCAGGAGTCCAAAATTATGGTTTGGCTCCTCGTCCACAAACATGAGCAAAGACTCCTGCAGGGCCAGTACCAGGGTACCCAATATAAAATGGAGGCCAGGAACAGTCTTGTCCATGATCTCACCAGTGCCACTGGTGTTCCTTGGACTGGTAAACAGGTTAGGCACCATTATTCTGACCTGAAGCGGTGTAGGGGGGATGAACTGGATTGGTGGATCCAGGAATCCTGTACGATGTCTAATGCCCCAGTACTGAGTAAGTAGCCATTGTATTAAGTAGTTAAGATTTGCTATGCTTGTCTATACTATGGATAGGTATGTCTCAATATCACTGCATTTACTTCACAGCTGCAGGTGACTGGGCTATGAACCTGCAAGCCCACGAAGATAGGCTGCAAAGTCTGCATCATAAAGCAGGTTAGTAATTATTCTGCATGTATTTTTATATAAAATAAATGAGAGAGCCTTCAAAATGTCTTTTAACCCAATGAATAAAGGTGTAATAATCCTTTAATAAATGTATGATTCATGGAGTGCATCTGTGCCATATTCTTTGATATGTTGTACTGTTGCATTCTACAAATAGTAGTGTTGTATTAAGCAGTGTCAACCCACATTTGGGTAGGCCCATATAACGTGGATGAAGGGAGTACCAGTAGCTTGTATGCATATGTACAGCCCTCAACTGTTGGTTCATGGCCAGCATGTACAGGTTAATCTGGCACATGAGTAGCTTGGTATTGTGTTCCCCAGAAGTGTCAGTGTGCTGCCAGAAATGTAGGGAGCTGTCAACATATAACTGATACTTTCACCTGAACATATCTAGATAATTATATGAAAGTAGAGCTGTCAGTGTATCAACTTAGCAGTAGTGTGTGTGAGCAACTCTCAAAATATGTTGCAGTAACATCTGCATCTTGGACAGTTTGTATGTAAGATTCAGCTCATTTATATAATGATCTAGCAAAATCCAGTTGCACAATATAGGGACATTGGGTAGTGTAATAATACATGTAAAGGACATATAAATGCATTTAATAGGAATGTAGTGAAAACTAGAAAGATATATAAGTTGTTAATTGAGCTATCTGTTTCCACCCTACTGTATGTGCATAAAAAAATGCAATTCCACACCTCAATCGGTATGTCTAATCTCAAAACAGTTGTTGGGACATATGTCCTATTGGTTTATAAATATTTGCATTTATTTCTATGCATGTGCCCTATTCAAATACCACAATATTGTTGGCCTGTTGCCATCAATTAAACCTGCATGCTGTTGTAATGTCCACTATTGTTCTATATATGCATGTGTCATGCTTACTTTTCAACTGTAGAAAATCTGGTATGTTGGATTAATGGGAATACTTCTGCATGCTGTTATAACTAATTGGCAATGTTGTTGACTGTTACTAAACCATATCTTTATTAAACTCTCCAAAACATAGTTTGTATGGGAAGGCCGGTCCCAGCGGACCCACCTGTCCCACCTCAGCTGGCCATGGCACCTGGCACCAGCAGATCTGGTGCCCAGCCTGGGACCTCCTCCTCCGTTGGCCCTGTGCCACCTTCAGGTGGAAGCGCTGCAGGGTATGAGGCTCGCCCCCCCCATGCAAGCTTGGGCAGAGAGGCATTTATCACCCTTCGTATGGTCCGGGCTGTGGTGCATAGAGAGAGTGAACGATCCCTTGCAGAACCTCTATGCCATCTTGAGGGCCGAGTGGCGCAACTCATAGGTCAGCCTGCCCCTCCTACACAGCCCCCAGCACAGTCACCTTCTGGGCCGTGAAGGTGCAGTGGTGACTGCCCATGGGTGGCGACCTCAGTCCCACTGTTTCCATCTGGGGGCTCATGGGCTTGCGATTTCCAAACATCCCTCCCCGTCAAAGGTGTTCAACCACCACATGTGTCATATACTGCCCCTGTATGCATCTTGTTTGTCTTGTCTGTTTACCTCCCCAACCTACCTCCCCAAATATACCTACTTCCCCTACCCCACATTCCACTCTCACCTGAAAAAAAGGGCAATCTGCTCCCCAAAAAAAAATTACGCCCCATACATAGCTGCCCATTTTGCACACATGTCCACTGGACACATGAAATGTTATTTAATTGGCATTACAATATACTTTGTTGTCCTCACCCCTGTCTCTGGGTTTGAAGGGTTCATATCTACCTCAAAATTTATTGCATATGCACAGCTGTTGCTGTTGAAGAAATGGGCAGCTATGGACCTTCCCTACACCCGTCCTGCACATCCCGAGCTATTTTCCATACTGTCTTTCCCTCTTTGTGCCCCTTTTTCACCATTTTCCTATATCCCCATTTTTCTTTTCTTTCAAAGAAATTAGTGCAGGGGTGAGTGGGAGTAAGCACTATTAAGCAATAGTTAGCGGGTTTGCGCAGGTTTGTGCTTGTTTGCGCTTGGCTAAGCAATGTGCAGCATTGCACAAACCTGTGCAAACCCACTTACAACTGCTTAAAAGTGCCTTAGTCACTCTGTATGTGAGGGCCGTTGTTCTGCTCAGGAACAAAATAAAACACCTCTGTAAGTCTCAAAGCCCGGACCTTGCACACACTACACAACATGAAATGCCACTAAGCCACAGTAGATATACATCAAGTTGGTGCTTAAATAATTATATCATGCATCAGAATGAGTGAATGTAAAGGAAAATTCAGAATACCATACCCCGCAACTTGTTCTGTGGATGTTGACCAACAGTTGTTGTGGGATTACATTGCATGACTGTGATAAGAGAAGCAGACATTCTAACAGGAAATAATGTTACACCATCACCTTACAACCCCACACAGTATCACAGCAGGACAAACACTGGCATATCTGTTTAGGGCAGAGGCCATACCGCTCAACTGTCCCTAATTTTCATGGACGTCCCTGATTTTGACCCAAATTTTAGCTCTGTCCCTCTGAATCCCTCCTAAACTACTGACTTTGGGCAGAAAGGTGGTAAATTACATTTAATGAATAATGACAATAATTAAGAGTTAGACACTTCTTTGACTTCAGAAAAGGTGTATTAATTCATATGCTCTGATTCTCTCAATGTTTCAACTTAATGGCATTAATATTTTAAAGGTGTCCCTGACTGTCCCTGAGTTTTTCTTGACTTTTCCCTGATTCTGTTCAAATATGTACCTGGTTGGTTGATAGGTCTGGCAGAGGCAGAAACACAGAGGCATATTAGCCTTTCTGCTGTCACACACTGTGCAAATAGCTTTGGAAGAAGTTTTGGAAACATACCCTTATGTAGGAATAAAACACTGAAATACAAATGGATGTAGCAATGTACTGGTAGCAGCCAACTGTAAGAATGCCATTGCTCTAATGCTGAAAAGACCTGTGTGGTGCACAGACAAAAAAATAACAGGCTATTTTTCTGGCTACCATGTGGATAGGTCCACAGTTGGGAGTTATGCAGACAGACTATATGCCTTGATAAACTAACATGTACACAGCAACCCTGTAACTCCAGCAAGATAAAATCCACACAGTACTACTTACGCTCTCTGTACTTCTGCAGCCCTACCCAAATGTAGAATATACCTGTGTGTGCAGGGTCTACCAAGGATGTAGGTAAGCATACTCACAGTACTGAAATGTGTCCAGTTTTTCTGAGCAGCTTGTGCTAATGTCAACAGTAAAAAAGCACAAACTGTTTAGAACTGTGTAAATGAATATTCACAGTATAGCAGTTCTCAAACAATTCTTGTGCCAAAGGAAACATCTCAATAACTAGCTTTGTATGGCAGTTAATTGTAACATTTGAAAAGAAAGTACATCTTTCCATGTATCTTGGGGTAGCATTTTGAGGGGGTGAGTACATTTCTACACTGACAAGTGGGTACTGGAAGCAGCAACATTAGGTCTGAGTACAAAATGTAAATGTCTGGCTACACCCCTGGCTTCTGATATAAGAACGATACCAACCTTCTGTTTTAAACATTGATGTCCACACCAAACAAGGATGATCTCCATCTTGGAAAGCTGAAAGGGCCACACCTACAGGAGTCAGCAATTTATAGTACTGGTTTGCTATGACAGTGATTACTTCAATTCTACACAGCAGGCTGCATGCAATTAGCAAATGGTGGGCAGAAATTGGTGCAGAGGCCATCACGTGCTCATGTGCAATTCCTACAAAAGCAGGCTGCAATCTCTGCCAACAAACTCAATTACTCTATTGCAGAGACTGACAGAGAGAGAGAGAGAGAGAGAGAGAGAGAGAGACAGAGACAGAGAGAAAAGGAAAAATAAATTTTACCAAATTATACAAAGGAAAGGTATGTGACACATATGTATTTACTGGCATGTAGTAGATGTTATTGAAGAATAGTCTACATAATGTGAAACATTCATATGTGGCAGCAGTACTTCTTTCTGCACAGATGTTCTGCTTAACTACTGCTATGGACAATACAGTGTGTACCTGTGGGCAGTGGGACATACCTGTGAAATGTGTAGCTCAGCATTAAATGTCAAAGATCTGATCCATGTTATCTGTGTTCTGTACGGTAGTGTGGCCAATGGCTGTTGGGGGGATTAGCGCTGACATTATATAAACATGGTTGTGACAGAACAACACATGCATTATAGTCATATTAAAGTGTAGCTTAGCAATGGCAACTGCTGTAGCAGTCTAGTATACTTATCTAGCAGCTGTTGCCATATATACCCCCCTTAATGTTAGTCTGTGTTAATATGTGACACCTGTTTGTGTTGCAGCAAGGCCCAGCAGTTCAGCTGTGAGGTCCAGGGACTTACAACAGTGTGGACCATGTGTGTGTATGCCACACACATATGGAGAAATATATATGTGTCATATATATTCACATCTGTATATGTGCATAGAGCAGGGGACATATTGCAACTGTTTGTGAAGGGGGGGAGATATATATGTTGGTGAAGATTAGTATGTGCATATTTGTATGTAGGTTTTAGTGTGTGACAAACAAGACAGCATACAGTACTGGTATATGACATGTGGTGGTTAAACACTGTGGGTGGTTCATTCAGTTTGCAATGTTGAAGCCAGTAAGGCCTGCTAAAGCTACCTGGGCTGTGAACACCTTCAATGCATTCATCCCAAGACTGTGCGATGTTATTACATTACTGTATACCTTGCATCCTTTGTATAATTGATATTCTCACTATGAAAGTGAAATGTATATGTGCATATATATATATATATATATATATATATATATATATATATATATATATATATGTAGACAAATGGATGTGTATATGTATATATATATACATATATATATATATATATATATATATATATATATATATATATATATATATATATATATATATATATATATACTCAATAGATTCTCTGTACTGTTGATTGACTGTGATGGTCAATATGTTTGTGAATATGTCAAAGATATGTATCTGTGGGATAGCTTACTGGGAAACTGTTTATGTTATGGTATTCTGGGTCCTTGCTTTGATCCTAGCAAAAGCTGTGTATTCTGTTGCTAGGCAGAACAAGTGCTATTGCATACAGTGTGATTAAGTCCCTTGGTTTTAACTAGGGTGTGTCATTGGAGGCTAAAGCACTACATCTATGATTATTGATTGGTACCGATGTTGAATGCAAATCCTGTGTGTACTGTAATACTAACTGAAGTTCTGGGCCTGTACAGCAAAGTATGGTGTATGTCCACATTGCTTGCATCCACTGTTTTGTGTGGTCCCTGTATTCATCACAGATTACATTTCACAAGATTAAGGTTGTGTAAGTACTGACACACAGTACTGTATAGCACACACTGAAAGCTTATCTGGGTTGTCATACCTTTGTGTCCTGTAATTATGTCTGATGTTTGTGGGTATGTCTGTAACATGTCCTTTGACATGTGTGTGGTAATACATATAACATTGTATCTAGCAACATTCATAGTGTACTACAGCAGTATGTGACCTATATTCCCAATTGTGCACATATTTTGGCAACGGGTTTGGCATTAACAAGTTGTGTGGTATAATATTAATACATTTACTGGACCTTACACTGATTGTGATGGATGATATATTTCTTTACACATCAGCTTGATGTATATCTGCTGTGGCTAGGTGGTGCATCATGTTGCATACAGTGTGCCAGGTACTCTTGTATAGTCTTATATAGTGATTTTATTTTGTTGCTGTGCAGAGCATGGTTCATTGAATAGAGAGTGAGCAAGGCACTTTCAAGCAGTTGTGGGGTGAGCAGTGATAAGTGGCAGTTACAGTGTTTCACTCTTGGTTAGCTTATAGGTTGCTAAACTTCCATAAGCTGTGCTCACCCTTCTGAAAACCCACTTGCAAATGCTGAAATGTGCCTTATTCCGTCTGTAGCCCCTGACCTTTGTTTTGGCTAGTAACAAAATAAAAAGCATTTACTAGGAAAAAAACCACAACCATTCATATCACAGCATATGCAATTTGCCACTAATCCATCTCAGATATACATATCATTTATGTATTCACAAACATAACATCCAGTACAATCATACAACACTACAGAAAATGTACTCCAACATGTAGATGTATGTGTGTGAGTAATTATTGCAATCTGTGCTCAGGTACAACATATTTTATTATGTATGTAAGTATATATATATATATATATATATATATATATATATATATATATATATATATATATATTATTTATTTATTTTATATTTGCTGTCCGGGCTAGTCTAGCTGAATACATATCCTTTTTCAGTAGAGGCCCGGGGAGAAAAGCTCCAAGTATGATAAGATTACTACATACAATAATTAGAATAAAAAACAAGCTTAAAAATACATTTTGAAGCACAAACTGAGAGAGTACAAGCAATTTGAGTGATCAAAGTTACAAAGACATTGGAATAGGTTTTAAACAGCAATTAAGCAATGAGTTATAAGGTACAATCAGCACAAGTTCATACAATATTTGACAAGAAAAGCAAATTGGCACGAAAAGCAAATTGACATTCACTTAGTCAAAGAGGGAGAAGAGAGTAGGCTGGAAGATATAAATACAGAAGAGTTAGCTTGTAATAGTTAGAACTATGGTGGGGCAGTAGCCCAGGAGGTAGGGGAAAAAGGGGCAGAGAAAGGAGAATAAGAATATTTAGTCAAGCAATGAGCAGGGACATAGCCAATGTATTTTTAGGTGATATTTGAGATGTTTCTTAAAGAGTGGAGTAGATGAAAGAGAGGTTAGTGTTGTAGGAAGGTTGTTCCAGATTCTGCCCACCACATTGGTAAAGAGTGAGTCCCCAGCTTTGTTATTAGATTTAATGTTGGCAATTAGTAACTTGCTAGCTGAGCGTAGCGTTGTAAGATTTTTATATGGGGAGATCAGGTTAGAGAGGATAGGAGTATTAGTAGGGTGGTACAGAATTTTATGTGTGATTACAAGTTGATTATATTGTATATATATATATATATATATATATATATATATATATATATATATATATATATAGATAGCAGTTCAGTGATATCTGTACTGTATAATGTTAAATGTGCCATATGACTTGCTCAGACATATTTTTGTAGTTATGTCTTCCAGGGATCATGGCCCACCACAGGAACCCAAGTTACAGTAGGGCTGAAGATGATATCATCACTAGCATCATGATTCAGCACTACCGTGTGCTATTTTCAAGAACCAGCCAGGACCAGCAGGAGCGTACTGCAATGTGGCAAGATCTTGTCCGCAGGGTCAATGAGGTAGGCCTGCATAACTGCACATATGAGCAACTATGCCATCACTGCAGTGATCTTCTCTGATATGTCCGTCAGCATGCTGCTGATGTGTGTACGGAACAGCTTGCAACAGGGGGTGGTGTTAGCATACACCCCCCCTCACCAAAGTGGAGGAGCTGTTCATGAGCCTGGTGGCACCTGTCCAACAACAACAGCAGCAGACATACATCATGATGGAGGTTGGAGCCACCCAGCAAGCACACATGGAGCATGCAGGTAACATGGCATATCTGTAGACTACTGTTACCTGTATTGGTAGATCATGCATATGTGAGATGTGGAGAGTGTTGTTCAAAGATGTGGAGCCTGTTGTGCAATACTGATCATTTGGAACATAAGCTGTAGCCCTGTGAATGTAAACTGTTGTTGTACTGTAAGATTGCAAACACACAGTAGCAATGCCACAGTTGTGGCCACTGACAAACTCTCTCATCTCTATGTAGGTACCTCGGGGTGACATCAAGGCAGTGGACAGATGCTGGTGAGTGTGTTCTACAGTTATTATTGGAAATAAAAAGTGCATATCATAGTTAAGGTGTAGGCCATGTACACATGTAACACACCTACCCATAATGCATGCTGTGCATGTTTAGTGTAAGAGCACACACATCTCACTAATGTGCTTAGCAGCCTCAAACACATGCAATACCCAGACCATCTCAAACAAATGTGGCTAGACTGTAGTGACCATTGGATAGGCACAGTTGATACTCAACATACACATAACATACACATCTATGTCATACACAGAGAATTTTAACATGCTACACATAAAGGATTCCCAACCCCTCTGTAATGACACACTCCAGTGTCCAAAATCTCATCCACACATTATACAGAATGTACCTGAGGGGTAGAGGCCTATCCTGGGGCATTTAAACACTCTGCAACATACTACACATTCATGGCAGGGAATGCTCCTTATTAGCCTCCTTACAAAATCACGTAACAACTGGTTGTGAAATGGTGAATTTAGCCAAGGTAGTACAGTTCCGGCACAGCATGATTTGTGCTGGTTTGTGAAACATTTGTAGCTTTGAGTGACCACCTGATGCCTCATGATGATGGCCTATGGTACTATACCCCATCCAGTTATTGTAACCACAGTACTACACATAGCTGTCATTGCTACACACCATAATGATGCGTGTGTGCACACATATGCACCTCTAAACAGTATGCATACCAATCACCATTTGCACAATTGACACATATATGTCTTGTGTTGCTATTGAGTGGCTAGGTCATATGACACATATTGGGTATGTGTAGTGTTTAAATATGCAGTCATGTTTTAGCATGCTATGTCATGGATGAGACTGGCATGTCCACAATATGATTTACACTCACCATATGTACCGTACATTGGGTATGTGGCTGAATGGTATTCTATCAGTTATCCATGCACCACTGATGATGTTGTGTGAATACTCATCAAGCATGAGCTAAAAAGGTGTCCACAATTAACATGTGTCCACAATTATTTGCTAAAGACACAGAGGCTGTAATCAGCATTTGATACCTATCTGACACACAGATACATATCCAGCAGTGGTATGTACACCTGTGAGTTATGGTGCACAGTACATCACAGGATTATGAATACCTGCACAGCAATGTTGTGTCCGTGTATGCATTGTGTTCCAGGGGGAGGGCCATCACCGAATAACAAAACACATGCATCAAAGCCATGTATACTGTTAGTAACAAGGATTGACTATGCTTGCACTGCATGCTGTTGAGCAACACATGTCCTGCATACTGACAGGTGTGATATGACTGTTTTGCTTGTGATACTGTACTCCACCATCACCTGCTATTGTGTATGTTCTGTGATTGCTGGTGTGTGTGCGTGTCTGCTTTTGGGAGGAGTGTAGTTTTGTGTGTGTGCATGTGTGCATGTGTGCATGTGGACTGAAGTCATGTTCAGGTCTTAAAGTTTGTTTCCTGTTTTCCTCTCATAGGTGGCGAGGTGGGGCTGGTTCAGTACAGCAGGGAACCTGATGTCACTGAGACAGACAGTGATCATGAGGATAGGTGTGTTGAGGCATAGGCAGGTTTGTCAGGGTCTGTTGCTGGGCCACCAATTTACAGTACACAAGTCTCCACCCCATCCATGCACACCGTCATACTGCCTATACATCCATCATCACCATTGCCCTTAGCTGAGGGACAGTGTATGGTTGACACTGGCCAGGACAGTGTGGTATCTATGGCACATGTATCAGGACACAGCAGCCATAGCCAGATGTCAGGAACAGTACCACATAGGCAGGTGCTCAGGGGTTCTCGTCAGAGCACTGCTGGTCATCATGCTGCTGGCAGACATGTCACACCTCTTTCTACCACACTCGTATTCCAGGCTGTCATGGAGGCACAGACATGAATGGAGCGGTACACCAGACAGGGGCAAAGGGCACAGGGGGCTCATTACAACTCTGTAAATGATAGTATCCGTGACCTAGCAGGTGCCATATGTAACTAGACTGAGGTCATTGATAGACATTGGGGTGAGACATTGGATGTCCTCCACAATGTCATGTCCATGTGTCAGGACAGTGCAGGATGATTGAGACATCAACATGGATGTATGCCAGCAACATCACCAGCTGGAGGTCACCATGGATGTCCAGCAAGTCACAGCCACTCCTGTAGTGCCAGTACCAGCCCCAGCAATGTTGGGGGGCTGTCCATAGACAGTCCTAGCAGACCACATGCACGTGGCTCTGGCCATTTCCAGCAGGGACCTGGATCCAGTGGACATTTGCCAACCTCTTTGGATAGTACCCAATCTGGATTAGTACCTGATACTGTCTGTAGCACCCCTGCCAGGCACAGGTTCCGTATCTGTGGCCAGAGACAGTGATCTGTAAAGCCTGCCACATGCAGTCTGTAGCTGTCTCACAAACCCCCATATATGGCAGCCACATGATGGAACTGTGTGCATGCAGACACACACACATAAACCAGAAACCTAGGGCAAACACATACCCGCACACATGACATCAACATTGGCCCATAACAGTACTCCTGGCCCTCACACACATACTCACTAACACATGTCGATTGTATGGCTCAGTGTAGGCCTCTGGCAAAGCAACAACACACCCTGTGCATATGATGAAACCTGTGCCACCTCCTGTCATCTGTAACACTGATGCTGGAACAGGCTAACATGGTGCTGATGCACAGGATGACTTTAATAAAGTATAGCAATGGTTGGATGTGTAGCATGTTGTCAGCAGTAAAGTGTAACGATATCCTTGAAGGTGTAGCTGAGCACACATGATACATTAAAGCTGTAATTAGCAATGTTGTATTGTTTTCACCAGTGTTTATTCCAATTGTGTTTTGTTTGCCCATGTGCCACTTGGCTGATGTGTGTAGTTGTGTCAGCATGTGTTACACAGTGGACAGTAAGTGTGGGGTGTGTGCAACACAGGTTTGCAGGTGTCCATTTGTGAACATGGTGGAGGTACACTGTCTGCATGTACATGCATATTGGGCACATGGGCAGGGTGACATGCCCTGTATTGGCCAGTGTTAACACTTCATAGTTTCTATTGGTGGCCGGTATGCATTGTACTACACACATTTTGGAACTTGAGTATGCATGTGTGTATATGACATGGGTTGACACTGTGCTGTGGGTGATGCTGTTGTTGCTATCTGTTATTGGTTTGCATTACTAATGTTAACACTGTCCCAGCTGCATAATCCTTTAGTAATGCACACTGTTCACCTACAGGGTTGCATGGACCGTGCTATCACAAACACAATAAATTCTCACTTATACAGTAATAGTGCATTAGTCTCATGGACCCCTGCCATAAACTAAATATATAATAGAAGGTGTGAAGTTGTACCAAAAGAGAGTTACATACCAAGAAGGGATAACCTCTCTGGTCAGTATCATTGGGAAAATACAAGCCCTCATTAATTATACAAGGCAAGCTTCAAAATACAAATTGGCAAGGATTCCAAAGACAACACTAAAGCCTTCCTTAGTGTTGTTTATAATCTACAGGGGAACTCTCAGATCGGGTCACAGTTAATGTAAATGGTCACAAAGTACACGTATCTGACTGACATTACCAATTTCTTGTCAGACAGTTTGAATGCGGATTTCACCACCGTGTCATTACACAAGGGCCACATTTCCAGACCTGAAGAATGTAAAACCTGATGAGTCACAGACGCTCTAGTTAAAACATCTCTTTACCAAAGTCCAAACCACAGTGGCAATGGTACTGGACAGTGTCCCCGGCTGTGTCATACAAAAGCTGACATATGAAGTCACCACTCACCTAAACACTCTGTTCAGATACAGCCTCTATACAGGTTACATACTTGTGGAATGATGCATGGTAATGGTGTTCACAGTCCACAAGGGTTGAGCTACAACTTCTTCTTCTTCTTCTCCTTTCAGATGCTCCCATTAGGGATCACCACAGTAGATCATCTGCTTCCATTTCTTCCTGCCCTTTGCATCTTGCGCTGTCACACCATCCACCTGCATGTCCTTTCACCACAGCCATAAACCTCATCTTAGGCATTCCTCTTTTCCTGTTACATGGCAGCTTCTTCCTTAGCATCTATTTCACAATATACTCTGCATCCCTCCTCAGCACATGTACAAACCAACGTAATCTTGCCTATCTGGCTTGGTCTACTAACCTTCAAACCTGGGCTGACCCTATAATATACTTATTCCTAATCCTGTCCACCCTTGTCACACCCAGTGCAAATGTTAACATAAATTGATTAAGGGTAGAGCTATAACAGATCCTGGAAACTCTCACCCTATAAGCTAGACAAATGTTATCTGGAAGGCTATGGAGCACAGCATTATGGAACTCATTAACAGAGACATTATGAACCTGCAAACACTGCACCATACCCACTTAGGTTCTCTAAAGGCCAGATCATGGCTCCTACACCTAGTAGACCAAGCCAGTTAACAAGGCTATAGGTGAGGGAGGGAAGGTCCACACAACCAAGCTATAGCTCACCAGCAATTCATACCCATCCCACATTCTGGTATTATACATAACCTCAGCAGACTGACCATAAACAATTGTTAGATGATGGATTGACAACTGACATACAGATGTAAAACACACAGTAACATTTGCAGCCTCCATGTACAATTCTATGCCAGTAACAAGTGGTATTCACCTGCACTCAGTCCTGGGACCACTCCTGTTTGGCATATAGCTTTCTTAGGTACAAGCAAACACAGTAGGGATATGTCTGCCCATGTTTGATGAAAATACATACTGTGGGCTATACCTTATTCTCCAGATGACACACACATCCTCCAAAAGGGTATCATAGAGACAGATACCTGATGTCAAAATCATGCTGTAAAGCTATAAGCCAAAGAAAGCATAGTTATCCACAGAGTACCACATAGGTAGTAGCCCCCAAAATGTGGAACAGTTACTAATGTATACATAGAGCCATGTGTTTACTCATCTCTCCTTTGATAATCACATTACCAAAGGGTTTTGGAAATCTCTCTGTGGAGCACATAAGCAAAAAAGGGTTTTCATGCATTTCCACAGAGGTTGTTGCACACCTTTAATGATTAGTCATCTTTGCCAGACTTTTCTTGCTTTGGAACAGGATTCAAATATACCTCAAGCATAAACCCTCACTCACACTCTTTAATAGATACCGTGATGTGTGGATGTCAAACAGAAGACGTAACCCAGGGATCACTGCAGTGGCAAAGCATGTCACAAGCATACAGAAGTGACCTAAAGTCTGGAAAGCGCCAGCATGCTCTAGCAAAGATAACAGATGCTTTCATGGAGAAAGCAGAGTACCCACCAATGAAATAATTGAGGTCACATGTATGTATATGGCTTTACCCCACAGCTACCTTACATGTGTTATGCACATACAGTTGTCATTGTGATATGTCATACACTAGAAAAATCAAAACCCACTCCACATTGACCAACGGTGTCACACACTCTCATATACAGTTAACAAGTACGAGATTCAAACTCCTACCTAACTACATCATGATATTATAGCAATATGCATTTACACAACATGCTATACACATTGTTGGGATTTTACCTTCCCACAAGTATATTTGTAGGATGGTGACATCATCAGACTTGACAAAGATGAGTATATCACTTTTAAGGGGTGTGAGTAGTCTCCAAAAAGGTTGCTCCTTCCCCAGAAAGACACACACAGGCAAGTGCAGGATTCAATCCTCTATCTAACTACATTATGATATTACAGCAGTACACATTTACATGACGCGCTATACACATTACTGGGGTTTTGCCTTCCCATAGGTATATTTGTAGGATGGTGACATCATCAGACTTGACAAAGATGAGTATATCACTTTTAAGGGGTGTGAGTAGTCTCCGAAAAGGTTGCTCCTTCCCAGGAAGACACATACAGTTGGCAAGTGCAGGATTCAAACCCCTACCTAACTACATTAGGATATGACAGCAGTATGCATTTACACAACACACTATACATATTACTGGGATTTCATCTTCCCACAGGTATATTTGTAGGATGGTGACATCATCAGACTTGACAAAGATGAGTATATCACTTTTAAGGGCTGTGAGTAGTTACACATTACTGGGATTGCACCTTCCCACAGGTATATTTGTAGGATGGTGACATCATCAGACTTGACCAAGATGAGTATATCACTTTTAAGGGGTGTGAGTAGTCTCCAAAAATGTTGTTCTTTCCCCAGGGAGACACACACACATTTGCCATGGGCAGGATTCAAATCCCTATCTAACTACATTATAATACTACAGCAGTACGCATTTACACAACGCACTATACACATTACTAGGATTTCATTTTCCCACAGATGCATTTGTAGGATGGCGACATCATCAGACTTGACAAAGATGAGTATACCCCTTTTAAGGGGTGTGAGTAGTCTCCAAAAAGGTTACTCTCTCCCCAGGCAGAGACAGACACACACATACACAGTTGGCAAGTGCGGGGTTCTTAATCCAAACTAAGTACTTTTTTACACTTCAGCAAGCAATATGGAGTTACAGGGTGCAATACAGACATTATTCACTGACAGTTTGCCCAAAGGTTTTTTCACATTTGCTAACCTCAGCAGGCTTATCATACTAGGTGTATTGTGAGTGTATTGTATGCAAAGGCCATGACCATATCATATATGGGTTGATGCACCACATGTGGTACACACCGGGTCAAACCGGTGGCTAGGCTCTGTCAACCCAATACTGGAAAATACAGTCAAGAGGAATAGGGTCATACAAACACAACACCAACAGTCTCACATAGACCTACAATATAAGCACCAGCAAAACACACACATAAATACACATTACCATACTCGGAGAATACAAATATTAATCTGAAAAAGTGAGAGTGTCCTCCTAAGCAGACAAGCAAGCAACATGCACCTCCAAGCACACGCCAGAAAACACATAATACACCAAAGCAGTGTGCCTCACAACAGGCCCTAAGGCAAAACAACATACCCAACACACTAGTAATAGGTGACTCCATAGTCAGGCACACAGATGTTCCACTCACTAGGCTGGACAAGGGGAAGGTTACTGTCAGTTGTCTGTTAGGTGTTATGATCTGCCACATAACACAAGCACTTAGATCACTCCAGAACAGGTACATATATGACGCGATCTTTGTACATGTCAGTGTGAATGATCTGAGACATACCTCCCAGGACAACATGACAAGAGATATATAGTAGCTGTATGATCATGTAGCCCAGGATGGTATGACCCTAACCTTGAGTAACATCTTACCTTCACCTACATGATACTGCAATATAACAGAAAGATGTTAAACTTCAACAATTGGCTGAGCTTCTGGTGTCATTCAAAGGGTATCCAGTATCTGTCTGCCTGGGATGACATGATAGACATGCCTCGTTGCTTCACTAGATATGGTTTGAACCTGTCACACCTATTCTTCTGAATACTGGCCAAGGCTCTTGCTGTCCCCATATTACCTTTTTTAGGCAAGGCTCAAAGGTTCACAGGTTCATAGGTTCATAGGTAGGTACTAGGCTATCAGCCCTGGGAACTATACAAGCCCAGCCTAAAAAGGT
This sequence comes from Protopterus annectens, assembly GCF_019279795.1. Classification (NCBI taxonomy): domain Eukaryota; kingdom Metazoa; phylum Chordata; order Ceratodontiformes; family Protopteridae; genus Protopterus; species Protopterus annectens. The sequence goes on from NC_056726.1 coordinate 937,931,376, forward strand.
ACCCTGGGTTTTGCCACCCAAGAAAATTATTTTCCTGTGCCAGTGTTGAGCAGAGCCACAGAGGTGATCCCCAGAGTGAGCTTCCTATTAACCATCCAATCTTCAAGATTTTTCTTGAAGAGTGCTAATAAGGAGCTTTGTTTGATATATATAGGTAGTTTATTCCGGAGTATGGAAGTCTCTGGGACAGGAATCTATCCCTCTGGCATGTTCTGTTTATTGTGGTGACAAGGATTAGGTCCCTAGAGTGTGTAGATGGAGGGATTGGGATTTCTTTAAGTGGAGCATGTCCAACAGCTCTGGGTTTGACATAGCTTTGTATGTTAGGTAGAGATCACCTCTGAGTAGGCAATATGCGACGGAGTAAAGCTGGCATTTTCTGAGATTGTCTGTGTAGGGCATCTGTTTGAGGCTGGTAATCCTCTTTGTGAGGTATTTCTGCGGCCTTTCCAGCTGTTGTAGATGTCTTGTGAGGTACATACCAAAAGGGGCGTTGTACTCTATAATGGGTCTAATGAGTGATGAGTAGAGGGGAACAATGACCTCTTTTTTTCTGGATGAGAAACCTTTTCTGATGAGGTGTGCCACGTAGAAAGATTTCCTGACTACTGTGGCGATGTGATTATCAAAGGAGACACTACTGTCCACCTGTGTCCCAAGGTGTCTTATCACACTTTTGGTGTTAAGTATACTACTGCCTATGTTGTAGTTCATGGGTACAGAGTTTTTACCAAAGGGGATGACAATGCACTTTTTGGCATTGAGCTTGAGGCCATGGCTTTGACACCAGGCATTTGTTTCAGTGAGGCCCTTTTGTATGATGTCCACATCATTAGGAGTTTTGATTATGGCTCCTAGTTTGCAGTCATCTATGAACTTTGTTAGCCAAAGACCTTCTGTGTTAGCCTGTACTTTAGAGAAGTAGATACCAAACAGGAGAGGACCCAGGACTGAACCCTGTGGCACTCCACTTGTCACTGGTCTGAAGTCGGATTTGGAGTCTGCTACTTTCACAATGTGGGTTCTGTCAGTGAGCCAGTTGGCAACCCATCTTGTGACATAGGGATTTATACATAGTTTAGTGAGTTTATCTATAATTCCAGAGTGGAGGATGGTGTTGAAAGCCTTGGCAAGATCTAGATAGGCTGTGTGAACCACCTTAACCTTGTCTGTGGCTTTGGTGACTGCTTCAAAGAAGTCTATCAGGTTTAGGAGACATGATCTGACTTTTACAAACCTGAACTGGGTGGTGTCCAGAGTTTGGAGTTTACCAATGTCTTTGTTTATAAGTTACATGATGATACATTCCATGACCTTGCAGACCAGGTTCATCAGGCTAATGGGGCGGTAGTTCCTGAGGTTCGTGGTGGCTCCCCCCTTGTGGAGTGGGATAACCATCGCTGTGCGCCATTCAGCAGGCACAAAGCCTGAGGTGAGGCTATGACTGAACATGGTACTTAGATGGGGTGCCAGTTCATTCTGTAGTTCATGTAGAATGCAGCCTGGGTTGTTGTCTTGTCCCATGGATGCTGTGTTCCTGGCTTTGGAGAGTGTGTTTTTTACCTGTGCAGCCGTGATTACAGGAACTTTGCATTCTTCCGGTATAGAGATGGGCTATTTAATGGGTAAGAGGGGGGTAAAGTTAGCACTGAAACTATCTGCCAGGATGTTGGCAATATCAGTTGGGTCTTTATATTTAGTGCCATCATGCTGTAACTCAGAGCAGATCTGAGTGTTGCTATTGAGATTCTTGACATAGCTAGAGAATGCTTTGTGGTTGTCTTTAGAATCAGTGGCAATTTTGTTTTCGTAACTAGCTTTGGAGGATTTTATCAGGGATTGCAGCTTCTTACTGAGGTTGACCAGGGAGCTCCTACACTTATGGGATTTTACTCTCTTTTGCAGCAGTTTCTTCCTTCTGTTGTACAGTTTGTTTATGGACAGGGACCATCAGATTGGCTTCCTTTTTTTGGAGGATAGCATCATGATTCTGTTTGGATAGCACAATCCATGCACTCATGTAAGTGCTTATAAAGTGCAATTGTGTAGGATTCAGTAGTCATAACTGTATTGTCCATCTGTATGGGTGTCATAAAGTTCACCACTTCTGTCTTAAGAAGCATAAAGTTGGCTTTGGAGAAATTTTTTACCATGGTTTCCTTAATTGGGGGTGGAGGCAGAATGTGGATATCTAGCGTAATTAGCTTATGGTTGGATCGGACCAATGAGGCATTGACTTCAGGTGAAGAACAGGTCACTCAGGACAAACCAAACCCTGTAACCAACACAAATGACCACAAAGTGAGCTAAATGCTACTCATTGTCAGAAGTCTCAGCCTCCAAATGCACACACTCCAGGCACTTCTCAGTATGGAGAATATTGATATTTGTGCAGTAACAGAAACCTAGTTCAAGGCTCCAGAGAGCACACCAGCACTACCAGGATACTACTCATTCCATACCTTCCAGCATCAGAATCTGGATCATAGCATATAGGGCGGGGATGTATCCATATTAATCAAGGATACCTACACCTCTCTCGACATCCTCTCTACAGGATATGTACCCATAGAATGTTGCACAGCAACATTCTTCCCACTCCACATGGGTGTGGCCACAACAGACCCTTGGCATTCCCGCTCTATGAGCCTGAAGAGTCTCACCTGCAAGGCAATGGAGCCAATCATAATGGAAGTCAACAATAAAGACATTGGGAACCTTCACACAGTTGAGCACACCCAGTTTGGCTTCGTCAAATGCAGATCATGCCTCCTGAACTGGGTGGATTTCTTTGAGACAGTTACCCAGGCTATAGATGATTGAAAGGAGCTCCACACAGCCTACCTATACCTCGCTAAGGCCTTTGACACCATTCCCCAGTCAGGTATCATAGATGAACTCACCAACCTGGGCATAAATCCATACATCACAAGATGGATTGCAAACTGGCTCACAGATAGATCCCACAAATTAAGAGTTGCTGGCTACATGTCAGACTCTAAACCGTTAACAACTGGTGTCCCCCAGGGTTCAGTCCTGGGGCTCCTCCTGTTTGGTATATACTTCTCAGAAGTACATGTCAACACAGGAGGGTTGTGGTTGACTAAGTTTGCTGGGAACTGTAAAGTGTTTGCCATAATAGATTCCCCGGATGACACAAATATTCTCCAGAAGGGACTCTGTGAAACAGATGTGTGGTGTCAGAATCATGGCCTCAAGCTCAATGCAAAAGAATGCATAGTAATCCCCTTTGGGGAAAACAAAGTACCCACAAACTACCACATAGGTGTTACCCAATAAAAACTGACAAGGTAATAAGGGATCTGGGAATACAAGTAGATAGTCATCTTTCCTTTGACAACCATGTTGCCAAAGTGATTAGGAAATCCTATGTGGCCCACCTAATCAACAAAGGGTTTACATCAGGATCAAAAGAGGTATTGGTGGCCCTCTACTCTTATGTCATCAGACCCATCATTGAGTACAATGCACCATTTCGGATGTAGTCGACTAAGCCAATCCAGTAGCTGGAGAGACCTCAGTGATACCTCACCAAGAGGATTACTGACCTCAAACAGTTGTGTTATGCAACACAACTGGAAAAACTAAATCTGTTCTCTGTTGTGTACTGCCTACTCAGAGGCAAACTCTGCCTAACATACAGAGCCATGTCCAACACATAACTGTTGAACATGTTCCATCTAAGGAAAACAAAATTGAGTCACACTACACACTCCATGGATATGAACCTCATCACAACAATGAATACAACATGCTGGTGGGATAGAGTACCATCCCAGAGACTTGCCTTACTGTGGAACAGAGTCCCAATGTACATCAGACAGAGCCCCTTACTGACACTCTTCAATAAGGACCTTGATGAGTGGATGGGAAACAAACAATTCATGCCAGGGATCACATCAGCAGCCCCACTAGAAAGGGGCTTGGGGTACTAACTATTAGAACTAGGGCTTAGGAGACTAACCAATGGGGTGGTGAAAGCTACACAACTTGCCTAGGCTAATATATGCCTTTGTGAAGATAGTCTACTACATACCTATGAACCTATGTGACAGGTACATGTCTACAGATAGTAGATGTGTACTTCATTGTACAGCCATGTTGTACAGCAGGCACATGCACCACATACACTGTAATGCTTACAGATACTGGTGGCTATTATGTACCATGGGTGAGATGTGCACCTCGTCTTTTGTGCCATTGGGATGTGTGCTGGGTGGGAGAGTCCTGGATGGCTCCCTGTCATGGTCAACCTCTTACACACATCTCTGCCCATCCATCTTTGGCTTATTATACTGTGTTCCCCCTACATATATAGGTACATAGGTATGTAATAGGCTATCTGCCTGAAGGCATATATTAGTATGGCCAGAGTGTGCAGCTATCACCACACCTGGGGTTAGTTCCCTATGCCTCTGTGTAGAAGAGCTGATGAAGTGATCCATGGTGTGACAGTTCAGTTTCACATACACTCATCAAGTCTCCACTGGAAGAGTGTCAGTGAGGGACTCAGATTAATGTAGGTTGGGAGCCTGTTCCAAAGCAAGGGAAGTCTGTGAGTTAGTAATGTATCCCTCCAACATGTTCTATTTATTGTTGTGATGATTATATCCCTAGAGCATGTGGCACAGTGAGCTTGGGTTTACTTCAGATAGAGCATGTACATCAGTTCTGCATTGAACATGGACCTGTCTGTTGGGCAGAGATCATCTGAGTAGATGGTATGCAACAGAGTACAGATTGAGTTACTTCAGTCTTGTTGCATGTGACAACTGTTTGAGGCCAATAATCCTCTTGTTGAGGTACTTCAGTGATCTTTCCAGCTGCTGAAGGTGTCTCATCAGATTCATCGCAAGTGTGTCATGGTACTCTCTGATGGGTCTGATGACTGATGAGTAGAGGGTACCTCCTTTGACCTACATGCAAAGACTTTGGCAATTTGTGGGAACACATAGCATGATTTTCTAACCACTTTGTGAATGTATTTCTGGAAGTAGAGATGACTATCCACATGTGTCAATAGATCCCTTATTATTAACTCCATATTTAGGGTGTTGGCACCTATGTGGTATTTGTATGACAGTAGCTCGAGGTCATAATTTTGACACCACATCTGTCTGACTGAGACCCTTTTTAAGGCTGTCTCTGTTGTCCCAAACATCGATTATGACAGCCTTTTTGCAGTCATCCACAAACTCTGCTAACCATAGCCCTCATGTGTTTGACTGTACTTCTGAATAGTATACACCAGACAGGAGGGGTCCCAGGACTGAGCCATGGGGGACAGCAGTGGTTACCAGCTTACAGTCCAACAGGGAGATCACGATTCTTACATTGCGGGATCTATCTGTGCCCCAGTTGGCAATCCATCAGATGACATACGTGTTTATGCACAGGTTGTTAATTTTGTGGATACAACATGTGTCTGGGATGTTGGAAAAGGGCTTTTCAAGGTCTATGTAGGCCGTGTGAAGATCATTTCATTGATGTATGTCCTGGGTAACTGCCTTGCAAACTGTCTAGCAGGTTTAGGGACCATGCTCTGCCCCTGACCAAACCAAAATGGGTAGGGTTGGGTGTTTGTAGGCTCCCAATAGTTCTGTTTATGAGTTCCATAATGATGGACTCCATGGCCTTGCAGATCAGGCTTATTAAGCTTATAAGACAATAGTTCCCATGGTCTATTGTGCACCAACATTGTGGAGTGTGCCAAACGTTGCTGTAACCCATTCAACAGTTTCATATCCTGTACAGAGGGTGAGTCTCAACAGACTGTTCAGGTGCAGGGTCTGTTTGTTTTGGAGTTCACATATGACACAGCCAGGGACACCAAGTCATCCCATAGATGCCGTGTTTTTAGGTTTGGATAGAGCTGTTTAACCATTGTATATGTGATTTCTGGGTTTTCACAATCTCCAGGTATGGTAATGCGCCCTTTTGTCAGTGAGAGGGGGGTAAATATGTATGAACCTGTCTGACAAGATGTTGGCAATGTCAGTCGTGTACATGTATTTGTTTACACTTTGCACTAACTCAGAACATATATGAGTTTACATTGATATTTATGATATAGCTAAAGAAAGCTTCATGGTTTTCTATGGAATCTTTGGCAATATTTTTGGCAGAGCTTGGCTTGGATAATGTTAGGAGTGCTCATTGTTTCTTGATGATACTGATCAGAGATTTATTGATCTTTGTATTTTAACTTTCTTTGAACAACTTAAGTACTTGTATTACATAGTTTGATTATGACAGGGGTCCAATATATTATATGAGTATGTTTTCATATCACTGTGTGCGCAAGGTAGGATTGGTGAATAGTGACATGTGTCTGGAGTAAGAACTGCAACTGCCAGATATGTGTGGCCCACTGCTGTACTCAGACATGGCCTAAATGTGTGAGCATGCCCAGTATGACCTTTCAGTATATTGCTGACTGAAATTTGCTAAATTTGTTCAAGTGTGTGAGCATGCCCACTATGGGCATATATACTATATGTGTGTGAAAAATCAATTTGTTTTTTACTTCAGGGCTCACCTTTGTGTTGTACATCGACAGGAAGCATGCTGTGCCTGCAGGGCTTCCATGAGTCAATTTGCATAGACTTATCAACATTTCTACATACAGGGGGGACAGCTATTATTTGTACATTTCTACCCGGGGGGCACACCTGACTGTTACTGTGGGTGTACATAGAATGAGGGATACATCTGACACTTATACACATTTGCTAGGCCTGCACAGCTATGTCAGGTATTCCATTTCAGTCTGTACTGTTGCCTATCATACTGGCTTGAGGCATACCACTGTTCTATAGACCTTAGCTTCCAATTACACGCATATTAGTTTGTGACTTCATAGCCAACCCAACCCACATCACACTGCCTGGCCTGCTGTTATCTGTCTGCATAGGCCTGGGGGGAGGTTACTCATATGCCTCTTCAGAGGGCATGATACAGCATTTGTTTGTGTTTGCGTTTGTCTACAATTGTCCTGCTGGCTGTGACTGTTAGGTATGTGACCCCCCCAACTGGTATGTGTAAGTGACTTAAGTTGTGTCTGCGCCAGTGAAATGCTGTCATGGCTTAGTGGTTCAGTACTGTGACTATAGGCACAGAATTCTGAGTTCGAGCCCTATCACTGTTTTTTATTTTCCTGCTGGGCAGACTTGACTGGTTAAGGAACAGTAAAGTAGGTGTGAGTGTGTTTAACTGACTTTGCCCGACTTTGCCCGACGTTGCCTGACGTTGTCCGATGTTGCACTGGTTAGCATGGTGCGCAGCTACACGCAATTGTATTTAAATATGCTCAGTACTGGTAAAATGTGCTTAGCAGTGCTTTATATTGCTTAAAATAGGGCACTTATGCCTCAGGTGGTGCTGCAGGGCTGCCTATGTTGGTTGCACATAGTACACTCCCTATACATGTTTGAAAACAGGTAGTGTCAAGTTAGGCATCCCTTTTACTGTATGTGCGAGTCAGAGAGTGGTGTCATTTCCAGGGTTCCTACTGAGTCAGTGTATGTGCTATGCATTGCCTCTTTGCCAAGGCCATGGCATACTGGGCACTCCCCCTTCTGCCTACTGGAGCATTCTCAAGTTGTTACTCCACCAAGTCATGCTGTGCTTGTGCAGGCCTTGGCGATGGTGGGGGGCTGCTTGGCCCGGACCCATGCTGTTCCTGCTGCAGCTGTTTCTGCAGGATCATATTGTGTAGCATGGCACATACCATAACAATTTGGGTACATGTAGTTGGTGAGTACTGCAAGGCTCCACCAGATGTGTCCAGGCACCAGAACCGTGACTTGAGCATCCCAAACACATGCTCAGTTATGTTTCTTGTTTGTGCATGTGCCTCATTATGGAGTTTTTGTTCAGGTGTGTGTGCATTTCTGATGGGTGTCTTCAGCCACAGCTCCAGTCCGTATCCAGCATCCCCCACTAGGTGACCATCAGGGATGTCCCCATTGGCAAATCTCTGGTAGAGCTGCGTCAGATGCCAGATGTGGGAATCATGATAGCTTCCAGGGCAGCGAGCACATGCATTCATTATTATGCCCTGGGCGTTGCACACGACCTGGCAGTTGATGGAGGAGAAGCCCTTGTGGTTGATGTAGACCCTACCCCGCTCACCGGGTGGTGCTTTGATGTGTATGTGCGTGCAGTCTATTGCACCCACTACCTCAGGGTATTCTACTATTTGGTGGAAAAGACGCAAATTGCTGGCCAATGCCTCACGGGAATTGGGGAAATATACATGGTCACCGACATGTGCTGACATGGCATCCAGGAACTGGTGGAGTACCCTGGATGCTGATGTCTGTGAAATCCCCATCATATCACCAGTTGGTCTTTGGAAGGTACCTGTAGCTAGTATTCTTAGGCCAACACATACTTTGGTATCCACTGGGATGGGTTCCCCCTCTGTTGGTTCTGTGTGTGCGGTGTGGCCAGCACAGCTCAACAATTTGCTGTAGGAGGTCTCTGTTCACCCTATAGTGCTCCACTATCTGCAGCTCATGTAGCCCCTGGTAGGTTACCCTGGGTCTGTGCACACTTCTCCGTCTGCTCACGGTGGGTTGCTCAGCAGCATTCACAACATCACCACCCTCAGCACCTTGCACATGTTCGTTTATGATATCAAGAGCAGCCGCTAACATTTTGTCTGACTTAAGCTTTTTAAGCTTTCCCTCTTTGTATACTGCAGTGTTGCAGATTTCTTGAGGAAAAACAGGGGAGAATGGTGTTTGCAGAGTTTAAAGTGCTGGGCTGGGCTGGGTTAGTCTGCTGCCTGAGTAATTGGCTGATTCTGATATATTTCACCTGGCAGCTCTGCTAGTTCTCCTTGGTTAACTTCCTACTACTTCTTTTCCTTCCTTTTGCCTTTCTGTTTCCGCTCGGGGGGCAGCGCCATGCAAACAAGCGCAAGCACACGCACATGAGCACACATGAGCGCACACGCTGTGTGCATGTTTGCAAGGAGTTTCCTATCTTTTAACAGTGTGCACCTTAGGTTTGAGGTTTTCAAATAGGACAACTGTAGGCATGCCTCTTGCAATCCTGAACAACTCAGGGCAAACACAAGCCACTGTGCTCCAATTAGCTTACAGCCTGTCTGACACATCCCCTCATGATGTCACCTATATTTTAGTTTTCTATTCACCTACTCCTACTCTTACACTCTTGGGACATGCCTCACATGCTGGGGAAAATTGGGATTCACTATCCTTATCCTCATTTGCATAGGATTGCCTAGTAATGCATGGTTACATCTCTCACACTGAGCTTCCTCCCCTTAGCAAGCACTAGTCAGTGGCAATGTTGTCTTCAGTCTGCCATTCACCTGCATGGCAGAATAAGCTTTTTACTGAAAAGGCCTATTTTTGTCATTTTTTAATTATTTTCTTGTTTTTATAAGCGCCGCACATTTGCGCGGTGTTGTGCTATGCTTAAACATCGGAGATTGGGGAAAAAGTTAAATTTTTATATTTTTAAACATTTTAAAATGCCAATGGCCTTATATTTGGCCATTGGCATGTTTCTTCAACTGTATGCATCCTTTATTTGGAGCTGTCATAGCTCCGTTTAGCTATTTTCAGAAATGTACTCCTGTTACCAACGGAGTACATTTCTGCAGCTAACACTAATCTTCCATAGACAGGTTAGTGTTTCCTGGATCACAAATTTACCTCATTTGCATGGCTTTCACCAGCAAATGAGGTAATGTGCATACCATGATGCTGTCTGTGCAAGAGTAGCTTTAGCAGCTCTCGTGCACGCTCCTGCCGGCTGTTCCTGGATCGCACGGCAGACATATTGCTGACACGAGCTCCTACACTCTTCTTGCACTCCGTGCAAGCTTTTGTGAATCCGGGGGTTTGTCTTTTCAGCATACCTCTCAACCTCTAAGCACAAGAAACCTGAGCACAGCCAAACATAACAGTGGAACAAAGGCCCAAAATCAGAATCAGCTTTTAAATATTACTCTTATAAACTTTAAAAATTGCTAGATTATCAGGCAATATGCATTTCTCTGAGGGATATGAAGTTTGCAACTCAAATGTATGTCATTATTTAGTGACTTAAATTCTCAATGATTTTCCAGAAAATCAGAAGCTTTATAAGGAATAGATCATAAATATGATTCAAAAATCTGTACATTCTGCAAAAATCTGGACAATTGAAAGGTATGCTTTTGAATGATTAATAACTCGTATAGTTATATTAACACATTTAAATCTTTTGACAGGTTTACCATAATTCTTTGAAAATGGAATTTGTCAGACTCAGTTCAAATTGTAACCATTTATGCACAAACAAGTCTATTCACCCTTTATGATTATATATATATTTTAATATTTCATCAAACAATATTTGTTGATAACAGATTAAATCATTTTTTAGACAGAGTCCTGGTATTCATTAGTATGCAGTCTCCTGCAAGGATTGCTGCCATGTGTGGTCTCCAACATGCATAAGAAGAGCAAATTTCATAAATCTGAGTAGTGCTCCTGGCTTACATGTGTACAATAGGACAAATGAACCATGGATCAGGTCTGTGCATCAGAGCTCCCCTGCAGTCCTTTGCAGCATGTGGTGTGACCCGCATACACACATGCAGACAGAGAGATAGACACACATGCTGAAACTCTGCACCTTCTCACACACATGGACCCCCAGACACTGCCACATTGTCCTACACACACGCACACACACACACACACACACACACACACACACACACACACACACACACACACACACACACACACACACACACACACACACACACACACACACACACACACACACACACACACACACACACACACACACACACACACACACACACACAATCAAACTCACAGGCATACAGACACTAACACACTGTTTTACATATAACATACACAGACACACATATACACACACAAATCTATGTGCATGCGAATATGGTTGTGCATATAAGCACAACACATCTCTATTCTTCATCCAGTAGAAACCTATATCCACTTCTGGAGTGTACAGCCTATGTCTGCAGATCTCTACAGTAGTGGCAATATAGCTTGTCATTTACTTGTTTGTGAAATGGAGATTGTACTGTTGATCCCTATTTGCATACCAGTGGTGTACCTAGGCTTCCCATGTATGCAACTGTGTATGTCCCTATGCTATAGAGTACAGAGGAGCACTAAGAGACTTTTATGAACTGGCATGGTACATTGGGTTTTACTATGTTCCAGATTTATTCAGTCTCATACTTTGTTTATGAAAAGCATCCGGAATTCCACCAATCAGCATTACCATTAATCCTTGTGCTATTAGCAATGGATATGTTTCCATATGTTCACTTTGGTTTAGTGTTAACCTATACTTGCCACAACTGGTGCAGCTCTTTCACTAGATATTTCACTCTTTAGTCTTTTTATTAGCTCTGTTTATCTGTCTGTCTATCTCTCTCATTATGAATGTCACAGAGCAGCTCTTAACTGTTCTATGAAAAAAACTGGATTCACCAAAATGATGGATTTCATACCATAGGGTTTACTTGTTTCCTCTTCAAGCACATCAGCATGCATTTTCATCACTTCATATAATCATTTCTATTCATTTAACATTTGTAGAATAGTACATTTTTAGTGTTTTTAGTTTTTCATAAACGTCTGTAATCGACTCCTCTCAAACAAAGCAAGACCATTTCACTTCAGGATAATTAAAGACAAATGTTCCTTTAGCTTTATTTAAAATACAGTATAATAATAATAATATGAAGCAATAGTGATATACTGTCTCCAATAAACATTTTAAATGTAACTGCTGTGGCTTGTAAAAATTTCTTAGGAAACAATGAGACAAGGAAACATTTTCTCATAAATAATTGATACTGCTGCGCCTGTATCAATATTCATGGGGTTTAATAAGAATCATGGGAAATTCAAGGCTACTGAGTTCTATAACCATTATGCCTTGCCAGTTCCCATCCTAGAAAAGTACCTCCCTTCTCAAGGAGGGCCATGACTATCATGCACAGGGTAAATGTATCCCATTATTGAGGTCTAGTTTGAAGGAAGATAGTGTATCACTCTCTATTATCTGCAGGGGGAGTGTATTTCAGAGGTTAGAGAGATGCAGAGGTGTAATTAATTATTCTAGTCTGTATCTCCTAAATGGCTGGCACCCATGTCCTCCAGTTTAAATTGAAGAACTAACAAAAAAAGATCTTTTATTTTAAACTGTAGCAATAAGTGCTAAAGCATTTGGGTTCAGACCACAAATGCAAAAAATAAATAAATAAATAAATAAAACAAAATACAACTCTTTTTTTATTTTAAATTATAGTAACCTACTTGCTTTTATGTGACACATATAACACTAAAACATTTAATTTCAGACCATTAATGCAATACTGCTATAAATTTCTAAATGTCGGTAATGCCCTGAAGACCAGTCATTATCTGTCAATTGTGTCCCTTTGCCTCATCCTAGATACACCTTTGCCACCTTCTTTTATTGATCTGCTGAGGCAGGGTTAGTTCTCTTGATTTAGAAACATATACATTTAATGCAAAGAGTTGTGGTGCTCTTCTCTTCTAAATGTCAAGGTTTTCCAGTGGACAGAAGATTAACTTGTGCTATGAAAGCTAGGAGTGGCACTAGCATTAAAAGAGCAATATGTCTTGGTGACCACTTTCAGATCCAATGTCTGTGATATCCTGTGTTATCACCACCTGCACCAAAGAAGATCTCATCAGTGACTGACATACCATCTCTGTCACATGCAGGACATTGTCAACCACTACCATGCAGCCAGAGACACTCTATGGGAGATATTAGCCATGTACCCCCTATATATGATATCAAGTGGGATATGTAGACTGTATAGCTCAGTTGACACAATGGTTTGTGAAGCATTAACCATCCTCACATGAATCAGCTTTGTGAATCCTACACCAGTTCCTTGAAATGATGTTGCAGTGTGTGGAGGAGTATGTTTGGTTTCCACAGACAGCAGGAGAAAGAGACAGTATGTGGATATTCTATGACATAGCCAATTTCTCTGAGGTCCTGAGAACACTGAGTGCACCCTCATTGGCATTAAGGCCCTACCTATTCCCCATGACATTTACTATATAAATTGAAAGGACATGTACTCCATCAACTGCCAAGTGATGTCCACTCCACTAACTACTATATGCAATGTGTCTGTGCACCATCTAGGCAGTTCTCATGACTCTTATATCTGATCCAATGTATTGGGCATGCTTTTCCCAAGGTTTTAGTCAATAGACTGTTCATAATGGGATCCTCTATTGTGTGTTGCAAGTTATACACAATATGTCTTGAAATGGTGGTAGTTGACCACCATCCAAAGCTCCCTGAGTATGGTAGACATGGTGCACAATACCACACTGTCACTGCCATGGAACATTACCAAATATGTGTTCAGACTTTAGAAGGCTGACCTCTGCTCCTTATACATATTTGCTGGAACACTGCACTATGTACCATTGACCTGCAGTAAAGTATCTGTTGCTGTCTGTGCCATTTTAAGTAATATGGTGGAACAAAGTCATTATATTACTGCAAGTGAGACTGAAAAAGCAGTGCAGGAAGGGTTGGATGAAGAGTCATAAGATGAATGAGCTGAAGTGAAATCCCAGTTTATGCAGAGGCAGGCACAATATGTATTGGCACACCAATGGTCAATGACATATAGGGAAGATAGTAAAGCTGATGCATGCACTAACACAGCCAGGCTATGGATGACAGTACATGACTGTTTACACTGTGTATCAGACATTGCCACACCCACACATACCAGGGAAAATGGCAGTGTACTGTCATTGTCCTCTACACTGCAGGAATCTGGCACAGTGATATGGTCAGCAATATTAATGTAGGTGTGAGGGTAAATTGAGGTGAGTATAGTAGCACATGGCTATGAGGTTGGGTGGAGTCAGGAATTATCACACGGTCTAGGTTCAGGGAGGTGCATCCTTGTTTTGAACACTGGCTGGGTAAACTGTGTAGTTCTCCAGTATTAGGATAGAAGCTGGTCCATCTGATGGACGACATAGTACTTCAGGGACATTTATGGGAAGCCTACTATGGCCCTGCATGTAGCAGTGGCAGTAGAAGATTAACATCAGTGAACCTATGAGTGGCCATGGCAAGGCATGGTACTGGGTAGCCAGCAGAAAATAGGAATGACATGAACCTGTGGTAGCCAGAGTGGCTGACATAATAGAGAGTACCCACAGTGGAGCTGGAAGAGTGTCGTTCATGATCATGGGCATATCCACACCTTGTGTTGTAGGTAAACATAGAAAGGGGTGACAGTGCTGCAGTCCCTATCACAGTATCTGACATCTGTTTATTCCCAGATTGCAACTGTACCACACGTCCAGTTCCTTACAGGACTACAGTGGGCATTTACCAGTATGCTAATGTATGCAACACACAATGTTACCAGAGACACCACTTTCTTCAGCAAGCATGTGGCTCACCAACCTGAACACCCACTAATTAATACCAGCTGTGGACTCTCAGTAAGGGAATAACTTGAAGTCATGGTTACAATGCCCAATGTGCACTTCAGAGGCAGTGGTGACCACAGATGTTGTGTGTGCTGGTGCAGCCTGAATAGCTTGTGTTTGGCTAACATGTACTGGACATCTAGAACTGAACACAGAGGATGCCAAAGGTTCATCATATCCCTCCTCCATCATGTCATCTATGAGGCTTCTGTACAGATGCGTCATTGCTGTTGGTGCCACTGGGCCATCAGACTTTGCCATGTGTAGGGTACCATCACCAGCAGCAGGCAGAGGAAATCTACTGAAATTAGCCATGTACCTGTGGAAACTGAAGGCATAAAGAAAAATGCCTCTTGTAATAAAGGAGCATTTGTGTCACTCCCACCAACGTGCGACACATGCACTGCTATATGACAATGTAGCAGCCTATGGGGACAAACATACCTTGTGTAACACATTACACTTGCATCCCTGATGCACCCAGAAAAAAAAAAAACATATATATATATATATATATATATATATATATATATATTGTTGTTTGTCTTTCGGCTTTTTCCTGGTAAGGGGTCACCACAGCAGGACTCCAGTCCGCTAATGATAGGCAGTAGATGTTTACGAAATGCCGAAGTGCCAGCTCAACACCCAACCTTCAACAAAGGCATGCCCATTTACGCACGCATGTCTTTCAAATGCTACCCAACCGTGGGGAGGACATGCAGACTCCACACAGAAGGCACTCCCAAGCCAAGCCGAGAATCGAACAGGAGAACCTCTTGCTGTGAGGTAACAACGCTACCACCTATACATAGATATATATATATATATATATATATATATATATGTATATCAAAAACTTTCAAAAAAATTAAAAACTTTCCCCAGGAATCAATAAAATCTGTGTAGGCTTTGTGTAGAGTCTACACATAATGCATCCATGCACACGGCCACGGTTCCTCCTTGGCAGCATGCCATACATATTAATTAAGGCACTCTGCTGAGAGAGATCATAGCAACATAGATATTGAATCTGTGTAAGACTGACATTACAGGCTGTCCCTTAATTCTGGTCTATCCAGAAAATTTCTGGACAGTTGGTAAGCACAGCACAATACCTTTTAGCCCATTAACCTGAACCAAAAGGTGTTCAAGATATTTTAATTCATTAAACTGCAATTTTCATTTTTCTTTTTTTTTTCTTTCTTTTTTATGTTTAACTGTTAGTTTGCACACTGTGGCAAGTTCCTTAGCTATGCTTAGCTTTGCTTACATATACAGCAGACATCTGCTAGACATCTAAAAATAAAAAAAACAGATCTATTCAATTGTTCTGGTTTTGGCATGTTCAGCAATTTACAAACCCATGCAGCGAAGCTGATCTAGGCTTACAGGCATCTTTGCAGTATATCTGAATATATCCATGCTCTCTTTACTATTCCAGTGGCTAGATAGGTTAGGTTATGACTGCCAGTGTAGTACGTCCCAAGTTCGAGTCCTGGGTAGTAATACTTTTACATATATTGCTGTGAAACTGTGTCAGGTGACTGAAACATCAGTTGAGTTTAAATTAAAAAATTGTTACATTTAGAAAATCTGCATGATGCAGTAAGCAGCACGTAAACATGGCCAATGATCTATTCCAGTTTGCGTGTTGCTAAGCTCTGCTTAAAAATAGTTTGTGCGACTTTAAATGATGCTAAGCGACGCGGGGTATTTTTAAAAGCTACAGTATAATGTGTAAGGGCAGGAATGTAGCATGTATAAAGGCTAATAGGAGGGACTTTCACATCATTCCTCAGATCCTGACATTGACTGTCGTTATGGCTGCTGGTGTTGGACAGGGAGTGCATTTTAGGGCACAGAAGTGGAGTGTGCAAGAGTCCAGAGTTGTTATTGGACTCCTGGTTCAACACCATGAACCCCGGCTGTTGCAGGATGACTACCAGGGCTCAGAGTTTAAGTTTGAGGCCTGGGATAGTTTGGCCAGGAACCTAACAAGTGCAGCTGGTGTCCCCCAGACTGGTGAGCAGTGTCTTCACCACTATGATGATCTGTACCATTGGAAGAGGGGAACCTTGGACACCTGGATCCAAGAGGCCAGGGATGGGAACACCCACAGATATGTAAGTATGTTTCCAGTACTTGATTAATATACAAGCTAAATCTGTGCAAAACTGATGTGCATAATGGTCTCCTTCTCTTACCACAGCTGCAGAAGAGAGGGATTGCAATGTCCAGTCTCACACAAGGTGTTTGACCAAGATGAGGCAAGCGCATGGCATGTAAGAAAATCAATAAAGTAATAACTTAATGCATAACTTAGTAATACAATAAAGTAAATTCAGATATTGCAGTCAAAACAGTCATACATGAAGTACCTGGGACATCATACATTTTTATTAATGTGTCAGTGCATATCTGAACTAGTAAATCAAGTTAAAGCAAGTAAGCATGCAGTACTATGTGGCATAGCTTCCAACCATCAGTTAATGTTGTGGTCTACCCAGATTAAGAGTCACTGTGTGGTATGCTCAATGTCTGAAATATGCTGTACATTGCACTCAACAAATAAACAGGGTAAACAAGTAAGTTCACAGAAATCCTAGACAGTATCCATGTGTGTAAATTCCAGATTTGAAGCAACAATAATCAATAAAGTGTAAAAGGAGATGGTGCTGTGATAATGTTTTCAAATAAAATGTTCAGTATTCTCGTAGTCATTGCTTGTGGGTTCTTATCCGACACCAGGAAACTGAGAAATGTAAAGTGGTCAATAATGTTTCAACATATGACATACATAAATCTTGTGCAATATCCACATTATGGGTCAAGGTTTTATTCTGTTCATTTTGTCTGGTATATGCTGTAGGCTGCAGTCAATAAATGAATAGGGTAAATGTGTAAGGTAAGGGAATTCCTACACAGCTATGATGTGTGTAAACCAAGATTTGAAACTACGTGACTCAATAAATCTTTTAAAGCAGATGGTGGTCTGAAAATTTATTTTTTAAAATAAAACATTCGGTCTTCCTGTAGTCACTGCTTGTGAGTTCTAATCCCACACAAGTAAACTGAGAAATGTTCAGCTGTCTAGTGTAATCTGTGTGCACAAAACATACCTCTCAACTATCATGATTTTTGCAGAATGTAATGACTGCTGCCCCATATGTCTTGTCTTTTGGTTTGTAGATATATGACATTACTTAAAATGCAATTAAATGCAATTTAATGGCAAATCTGTTATCAGAATACCTTGCTACTAATGTATGAGCATACTATGTAAAAATATTCCCTGTTGATGTGCCTTTGTACCACCATTATGTATGGCTTGGCCCATAATGTCCCATGCTAACAGGCTGAGAGCTATGTACATGCAACATCCCATATACAATATAAGCAGTCAGTGTTCTCATAAATGAAATCTAACATATCTAGAAGTATGTAGTTGTAGTCTGTGTAGTTATATTATCTGTGAAGATACTAATGTATTTCTTTTTTCTCTCACCCAACAACTTCTTTTCTTTTATTTATTAATTATATTTATTATTATCAATTCATATTATCATATTATTTGTAATGATCTCTTATGTTGACCTTATGTTTGTTTGTGTCTTTCGGCTTTTCCCGGTTAGGGGTCGCCACAGCGGAACTCCGGTCCGCTAATGATTGGCAGTAGATTTTTACGTACTGGCTTGCCGGGCCTAATGCACAACCTTCAATGAAGGAATGCCCATTCACGCATGTCGCTACACAGAAGACGCTCTAACTGAGAATTGAACGGGCAACGTCTAACTGTGAGGCGACAATGTTACCGCAGCACGACCACCGCAGTTAACCTTATGTTGACCTTATGTATAATTTAATATTGTTTTGCTGTTAAAAAAAAAAAAACTTCCATTTACATTATTTATTGTTGTGTTCCTCATTATTTTCACTTTGTTTCCATCAGTCATTTTTGTTTTCTCTTATATTATTAATTACATTTGTTTTGCTTAGGTTTATTTTGCCTTATGTTTATATTTAATTTACCACAGGGCAACAAGGTAGGCTGGTTCCCAGTGATCCACCTACCTTGGCTGTTCTGGCTGAGGCACTGGGACCCAGGTGGCATCCCCTCTGCAGCCCCTGCACTACCTGCTCCATTGAGTATTACTACCCCACAGGCTAGGGTGGTCCCCCCTCTGGGAGTGATAATGGAGGGGGTGTTTTAACCACCCACAATGAACTGCCAGGAATGGTGCATAGGCTGCTGCTCCAAACTGTTGCTACATGCCTGTGCCAGGTGAAGAGCATGCTGTCCATCCTGGTGGGGCAGCCTCATCCCAGGCGCTGGCATCGGCCACTGCCTCCACAGTAGCAGTGAAGTTGTAGTGCTGACAGTCCCTTGGGTGAGGACTTGAGTCACACTGCTACCGTGTCTGAAGTCCATGAGACTGGCATTCCAGAACACCCTCCCCTACCAAGGTGTTCACCCCCCTCTTCTGTCACACACCAACCCTGTTTGCTGTCTTGTCTGTGTGTAAAAGCTTCTCCAACTTCCCAACTTACCTCTCCCACACATACCAGAAGTATACCCCTCTTTGGTAAGATCGGACCATAAAATAATCTCCCTGGAAATCCACATCCCGCCCCCACCCACAGCACAGAAGACCACAGTGAAGAACTTCTCAAAAGCTGACTTCACACTTCTTAAGACCAAAGTGGAATCCTTCAAGTCCCCCGGGCCAGTGGAAACCACAGCCCACTCTGCTGAATCCTTTATAAACGCATTCTATGGACACCTACAGGAATGCATGGATCATGCAATCCTAAATAAAACCAAGACCCATTCCCCCAAAGGCAGGCATCCTGTCTGGTGGACCCCAGCCATAAATAAGCTATACAACAGAAGGAGGAAGCTACTACATGATAGAGCAAAATCCCTAAAAGGGAAAGCATCTCTGATCAGTACTAACAAAAAACTACGATCACTCATAAAATCATCCAAGACCAACTTTGAGAGAAAAATTGCACAAGACACTAAAGATAATCACAAGGCTTTCTTTAGTTATGTTAGAAACCTGAGTGGAAACTCCCAGATATGCTCAGAGTTAGTCCAAAATGACAAAAAATACACTGAACCCACAGACATTGCCAACATACTAGCAGACAGGTTCAGTGCAAATTTTTCTCCTCCCTCCCCCCCAAGGGACAAATATCTATCCCAGCAGAGTGTTGCCTCCCTGACATCTCAGATGCCCAGGTGAGAGCTGCCCTCTCCAAAGCTAAAAACACAGCATCAATGGGACCAGACGGTGTCCCGGGTTGCATGCTACATGAACTCCAAGAAGAGCTAAACCCACACATAAGGCAGCTATTTAATCTCAGCCTTACTACAGGATATGTACCCAAAGAATGGCATACAGCAACAGTGGTCCTACTGCACAAAGGAGGTGCTTCTACGGACCCTGGAAACTACCGCTCCATAAGCTTGACGAGCCTGGTCTGCAAAGCTATGGAGAGGATCATTATGGAACTGATAAACAAAGACACTGGGGACCTACAGACACTGGATCCTACCCAGTTCAGCTTTGTTAAGGACAGATCCTGCCTCTTGAACCTGGTCGACTTCTTTGAAACAGTCACCAAGGCCATTGATGAGGGTAAGGTAGTTCACACAGCCTATCTTGACCTTGCAAAAGCCTTCAACACAATGCCCCACTCGGGCATCATAGGCAAGCTCTCCAGCTTAAATATAAACCCCTATGACATAAGATGGGTTGCAAACTGGCTCAAGGACAGAACCCACAAGGTCAGAACTGCTGGAGCCATGTCAGACTCTAAACCAGTCACAAGTGGCATCTCACAGGACTTGGTCCTGCAACTTCTCTTGTTCGGTATTTATTTTTCTGAGGTACAGGCTAACATGGAAGGACTGTGGCTGACCAAGTTTGCAGGTGACTTCAAACTGGGCACCATAATTGATTCTCCAGCGGTCACAAGCATCCTCCAAAAGGGTCTCATAGAAACGGAAAACTGGTGCCATAGCCATGGCCTTAAATTAAATGCCAAAAAGTGTATAGTCATACCCTTTGGGAAAAACAAAGTGCCCACAAATTACCACATAGGTGGTAATCCATTAAGTACGGAAGAAGTAATTAGGGACCTAGGGACCCAAGTTGACAGTAACCTCTCATTTGACACTCACATTGCCAAAGTGGTTAGAAAGACCTTCTATATTGCCCACCTTATCATGAAGGGATTCACATCTAGATCGGGAGAGGTCATTGTGCCCCTTTACTCTTCCCTCATCAGGCCCATAATTGAGTACAATGCCCCATTTGGGATGTACCTAACCCGACACCTGCAGCAATAGGAAAGACCCCAAAAATACCTCACCAAGAGGATCAAGGGACTCAAACATATGCCATATGCTGCCCGGCTAAAGAAACTCCAGCTCTACTCAGTAGCATACCGCCTACTCAGAGGCGATCTATGCCTGACGTACAAGGCCATGTCCAACCCGGAATTAATGGACATGCTCCACCTCAGAAAATCCAAATCCACCAGAGCTACGCGAGCGAGAGATTTGAACCTCAGCACAGAAATAAATAGGACATGCTGGAGGGACAGATTCATAACCCAGAGGCACCCTTCACTCTGGAATAAAATCCCAGTCCATGTTAGGCAGAGCTCCTCACTGACTCTCTTCAAGAGAAATCTTGATGAGTGGATGGGAGATCGTAGGTTTACCCCAGAGGTCACTTCTGTGTCACTGCTAGACAGAGGTACAGTAAACTAAACCTTAAAATGAGCACAGTATACTCATTCCAAGGGGTGGCAAAAGCCAAACACACTCTGGCTAGGCTTATAAATGCCCTAGGGCAGATAGCCTAGTATGAACCTATAAACCCATGAACCTATGAACATATACCTATGTCCCTTCCTCGACATTCCACTCTCACCTTAAAAAAAGAAAATTGGGCAACTGTCCCCCCCCAAAAAAAATATCGTCCCATACATACCTCTCCATTTTGCACGTGTCCACTGAACACACTTAAATTGACCCAATTGGTTTGAAAATGCATTTATGTTGTCATCAACCCTCTCTCTGTGGATGATATTCCAAATTTAGCTAAAAAACTTTTATAAAGTGCACAGTTGTTGCCACTGAAGGAATGGATAGCTATGGTTCTTTCCTACACCCTTCCTGCACACACCTACCTGCTTTTCACTATGCCCCCCACTAACACCCCATTTCACCACTGTCCTATCACCCCATTTTTCTTTTCTTTAAAGAATCTATGCATTATGCTCCACTAAGCTATGCTATATGGTGGTATATTGATATATGTGTTTGAAAACATAGTAATCATGTTCAAAAAGTACACAGGTGCCCTATTTTGAACCCAAGACCATTGCAGCTGAAGAACAGTGCATCAACTGGTCAAGCCACACAACCAGCTAGTTGATGCAACTGTTTTAAGCAAAACATAATACTTAACATTTTTCCCATCGTTACATGTGTTTAAGCAATGCTGCGCATTGTGCCACATTGTGCAAATCTGCAAAAAGTTAGTGGAAAAATGGGACTATAAATAGGACTCTGATATAGAAATAGAAATACATCACTATAAAGCCAGACACATAATAATAGATGTAAATGAGGTATCTAACAGCAGGTAATATTTAAAAATAATGAAAGTCAATAGTGTAGCCACTGAATTAACTCCCTCTCACAGCAGCGAACAAATTGTCTTCAATAAAATGAATCAGAGGGAGAAACACGACAGAGATAATATAAAAAAACTTTAATACGCTTACCGCTTTCACATCACAGATGCTTCTTCAGACCATGAATAAAACAACATAAGCTAAAACCACTTTATATACTTCTTAAGCTCTACCAAATTGCTGTTAATTAATTAATTACATCTATTTAGCACTCAAGTTAAAGAAACAGCATATTAATAGGTACCTAGTCTGAGACATACTACAGCTTGCTAACTCAAACAGTTTTATACACAAAATAACATTTCATCACTAAAATAAAAAAATCATTGAAAAATATGTATGTACATAAAACAAGTACAACGTTTTTAGTAAAAATGAACAATATAAACAGATTTTATAAATGTAGTATTTTTAAATAGGGCTTGATTGATGTTCTATCATTAAGCCTTGGTTCTTTTTCTGCCTGTAACTCAATAATCCATTTCAACTCTCTCAATTCCAGTTTAATTTTCATGTCACCCAACATTAACTCTTGAAAAATACATTCAATAACTTTAAATTGAAAATGCATTCCCCCTGCACAGATAACATGTTTAGCTAGGGCGCTTCTATCTGATTCATTATTCCTGATGACAGCCAAATGCTCTCTAACCATCTCTCATAGTTAGTGAGTGGTCATGCCAACATAGAACGAAGGGCAGACTAACCATACACCCAGGTATACTAGGTTCCTTGTTTTACAGTTTGCCTTGACTCTGAATTCATACTTCCTATTGGTTACAGGATGTATAAAAATCCTGTTATCATTCAGGACATCACAAACACTGCATTGCCCACATTTATTAAGACCATAGATCACTTCCTTGGACCTTTTTGATTGACAAAGTAACCTTTTGAGATTCTTTCTGTTTTTATAACAAAACTTTGGCCTTTGGCCTACTATCCTAGCTATCTCGGGGTCTGATTGCAGGATAGACCAGTTTTTATCAATCACATTTTGTACCTTTCTAACATTCCCAGCATATTCTAAATGAATGGGTAGATTTTTAGCAGTATAATTTTCTTTAAACTGTTGGGGTGAGGTATCCTGAGTATTACTGATTGTATAGTTTTGCTCTACCCTTCCTCATAGATTTAATTTGCGGAATCCCAGTATCTACCTCACTTCTCAGATATTTCCTCTGTAACAATTCATTTCTAAAAGTTCCCATATCCTGGTCAAAATGCTCCTCTTCCATATCTAACCGAGATATACGCATAACCTGACCTTTTATAATATTCCTATAGAAATAAGTAGGATGCATATTGTCTCTACTCAGGACATTACTTTTTCTACATTCCTTTATAAATAATCTGGAAGATAACTTCCCATTAATGTCCTTGAATATAGTCACATCCAAAAAAAGATATTTCAGTCGAAGAGACAGAATGAGTGAATATCAAAAAATCAGTAGTGGGATCTAGAAACATAAAAAATTCTCCTAACTCACTTTCTGTAACCCCCCACACCAAAAGGAAGTAATTAACAAATTTCCTATAGAACAGAATTTTATTAGCAAATGTCGCATGTGTCAAGACAAACTGTTCCTCCCAATAGACAAGAACCATGTTGGTGTAGCTATTGGCACATGGTGTGGCCATAGCTATGCCAAACAATTGTAGATAGTACTCCTGTTCAAAAAGAAAGATATTGTTTTCCAAAATTAGTTCTATTAACATACATAGAAAATCAATTATTTTCATATTATAAGAGCTGTGTAGGCTTAAATAAGTCTTAACTGCCTCCAACCCATATGTATGGGGTATTACATTAAAAAGTGAATTGATATCCATAGATACCAGTAAACAGTTATCAAGTTGTTCAAATGAACTACAAAAAGTCCTACCAATGTCAGATAGAAGTTGTTTTGCATCTTTCAATACATACAATTAAGTATTAACTATTGGTCTTAAATTATTTTCAATATATTTAGATATTGAATGTGTAACCCATCCTTGACCAGACACTATCGGTCTGAATGGTGGGTGGTATCTATCTTTATGCAGTTTTGGAAGGCCCTGAATGAGTGGAACAATAGGATTTGTAACAGTAAAAAAGTTAGAAATCAAACTACTTGCAAAACAGTCATATAATGATTTAAAGACCTGGTTACAACATAATTCTATGACATTTAAACTGACTTGTCTGTATACTTTTTCATCATTAAGCATTTCTTGCATAGAAGCAACATAATCTTGAGTATTATAAACAGCAATTCCCCCACCTTTATCCACAGGATGAATGACAATAAATGCATCATTTCTTAATTCAAGGAGAGCTGCCTGCTCTTCCTTTCTTAAATTAAAACATCTATCCTTGTTATTCTGACTTATAAAGCCAAGCATTCCTTTCAGTTGCATTTCACAAACATTGCAAAATACTTCTAATACCAGATTCATATCCGGAACAAATAAGCTGGGTTTTTTAAAGTCATTGAAAAGTTCAGAGTTATTATTTCCAAATAAAGATTTCAGCATAACACTACGTGCAAAATATCTTATATCCAATACAGTACTTACAAAGTCAATGTCTGAAGCTGGAAGGAAAGTCAAACCTAGTTCAAGTATAGATTCCTGATGTTTGATCAACATTTTACTAGAAAAGTTTACCACCAGTGTTCTCACATCGTCACCATGTTCCACATCCTTTTCAAATCTCTTCCTACCGCCCCTTCCTGGGAAGGCAACCTCCTCTTCCTCCCCCTGCTGCTGGACCGGCCCATTCGCAATGAATCCATTTTGCAAATGGGAAAGTGGGGGCCTGCATTAGTGTGGTTTGAAGATTGAACAGCCGTATAACCTTCATTTTGACTGTTACTGGTTAAAACATTTGAAGTGTGCAGCATTTCTAAGACTTCTAATGCCTCTGTGGTGTTTGAAGCATTGCGTTCACCCCTTCTTAAGCTAGAATTGTTATTCCATGCTGTACTAGCATTTACAGTCTCCAAGCTCAATGCCTGTGAGCCAGGAACATTTAAATTTGCATTGATATTAGTATTGTGTGCCTTTCTTACTTCATTGCCCTTCGGCCAAGTAAACACATGTCCATTTGAGAAATCTCTTAGTTCTCTCTCTAATTTTTTCTTTTTCTGATTTATTAAGTGCTGTTCATATGCAGTCACATTCTCACATAAATTAGAAAGCAGTCTGTCATATACACTCACCAGAACAATGGACCCCAGCTCTTGTTTTATTCTTATATCTCTCAACAATTGATTCTCACTGGGCTTCTGAGAATCAATTAAAAATACCATGTATTTGAAGCTAGTTTCAATATTCGACTTTTGCCAGTGTTTCAGTAATTCAGGAAAGGTATCTACTGAAGCAGGCATTTCTAGGACTCTCAGGCCCCTCAGAATTACTTTATGAGAAATACATGCTTCAGAATGAAACATTTGCCATTTTAGTTGCTTAAACTTCAGCAAATTATGCTCCAACTCACGAATGAGCTTATTAATAGTTCTTTCATCAAATGTTACTTGTTCACATCTCATTTCTTCATCGGAAACTTCAAAGGCTAATAAAGGATTATTACTTTGCTGCAGCATCTTATCAAAGCCAACTTGGGAGGAACTTGCTTCTTTAGGTACATAATCCAATTCAGTGCTGTTTCCTTCTGCCATGCTCCACTGGACGAACACCAAAAATAATATCATAAAAGCAATAAAAGTCAATAGTGTAGCCACTCTGAATTAACTCCCTCTCACACCGACGAACAAATTTTCTTCAATAAAATGAATCAGAGGGAGAAACACGACAGAGATAATATAAAAAACTTTAATATGGTTAGCGCTTACACATCACAGATGCTTCTTCAGACCATGAATAAAACAACATAAGCTAAAACCACTTTATATACTTCCTAAGCTCTACTAAATTGCTATTAATTAATTAATTACATCTATTTAACACTCAAGTTAAAGAAACAGCATATTAATAGGTATCTAGTCTGAGACATATTACAGCTTGCTAACTCAAACAGTTTTATACACAAAATAACATTTCATCACTAAAATGAAAAAAACAATGAAAAAATATGTATGTACATAAAACAAGTACAATGTCTTTAATAAAAATGAACAATATAAACAGATTTTATAAGCATCTTGTTTTTAAATAGGTCTTGACCGATGTTCTATCATTAAGCCATGGTTCTTTTTCTGCCTGTAACTCAATAATCCATTTCAACTCTTTCAATTCCAGTTTATTTTTCATGTCACCCAACCTTAAATCTTGAAAAATGCATTCAATAACTTTAAATTGGAAATGATGCATTCACCCTGCACAAATAATGTTCTTCTGTTTTCTCTCACCCGACCACTTCTTTTCTTTTATTTATTAATTATATTTATTATCATTTCATATTATCATATTATTTGTAATGATCTCGTATGTTGACCTTATGTATAATATAATATTGCTTTGCTGTTAAAAAACTTCCATTTACATTATTTATTGTTGTGTTCCTCATTATTTTCAATTTGTTTCCATTACTCGTTTTTGTTTTCTCTTATGTTATTAATTACACTTGTTTTGATTAGGTTTATTTTGCCTTATGTTTATATTTCATTTAACTTAGCGCAACAAGGTAGCCTGGTTCCTAGTGATCCACCTACCTTGGCTCCCCTGGCTGAGGCACTGGAACCCAGATGGCATTCCCTCTGCTGCCCCTGCACTACCTGCTCCACTGGGTATTACCACCCCATAGGCTGGGGTGGTCCCCCCTCTGGGAGTGATAATGGAGTGGATGCTTTCATCACCATAAATGAACTGCCAGGAATGGTGCATAGGCTGCTGCTCCAAACTGTTGGTACACGCCTGTGCCGCATGAAGAGCATGCTGTCCATCCTTGTGGGGCAGCCTCATCCCAGGCACTGGCGTCAGCCACTGCCTCCACAGTAGCAGTGAAGTTGTAGTGCTGACAGTCCCATGGGTGAGGACTTGAGTCACACTGGTACTGTGTCTGAAGTCCATGGGATTGGGATTCCAGAACACCCTCCCCTACCAAGGTGTTCACCCCCTCTTGTGTCACACACCATCCCTGTCTGCTGTCTTGTCTGTCTTGTCTGTCTGTAAAAGCTTCCTCAACTTCCCAACTTACCTCCCTCACACATACCTATGTCCCTTCCCCAAAATTCCACTCTCACCTTAAAAAAAAATGGGCACCTGCCCTCTCTAACAAATATCGTCCCATACATCCCTCTCCATTTTGCACGTGTCCACTGAACACACTTAAATTGATCCAATTGGCTTGACAATGCACTTATGTTGTCATCAACCCTCTCTCTGGGGATATTATTCCAAATTTAGCTAGAAAACTGTTATAAGTGGACAGTTGTTGAAGGAATGGATAGCTATGGTTCTTTCCTCCACCCTTCCTGCACACACCTACCTGCTTTTCACCATGTTTTCCCCTTACCCTATTTCACCACTGTCCTATCACGCCATTTTTCTTTTCTTTAAATAATTTATGGATGATGCTCCACTAAGCTATGCTAAATGCCAGTATATATATATATATATATATATATATATATATATATATATAGATACATGTTTGAAAACATAGTAATCATGTTCAAAAGTACACAGGTGCCTATTTCGAACCCAAGACTTCTGCAGCTGAAGAACAGTGCATCAACTGGCCAAGCCACACAACCAGCTAGCTGATGCAGCTGTTTTAAGAAAAACATAATACTTATCATTTTTTCCATCATTAAGTGTGTTTAAGCAATGCTGCACACTGTGCCACATTGTGCAAATCTGCTAAAAGGTTAATGGAAAAATGGAACTGTAAATAAGACTCTGGTATAGAAATACATCACTATAAAGCCAGACACATAATAATAGATGTAAGTGAGGTATCTAACAGCAGGTAACATTTAAAAATACACCAGCTAAAAGATTAATGGAAAATAGGAGTTTAACTGGCACTCCGGTAGAGAAATACATCACTATAGAGCATAAACATAATATGTGAGGTATGCAACAGCATGTATGTGCGCAATTATATGTGCAACATTTAAAAATACACTTCCTGCAAAGTGACTCAGTAGTTTAGCCTGTTAAATGCTTTGAAAACATTAACGTAGGGTCCTGGGTTCAAATCCAGTGTATCTAGCATTTAAAATGCATGTATGTGTATATAAACATTATAATTTCTGATATATATGACTGTTTCCTCACCTATTTATCCACCCAAAGCAGTACAGATAGAATGTCTGCTTATCAATAATGGAAGTCAAAGGCCTATGGATAGGACCACAGTTAAACTATTCCTATTACAACATTAGAAAGTGCATTGAATGTCAAGTCATGCATTAGTAAGAATTTATGATGATTTTGAAGTATGTAATTCAAATGAGGCCCAGTAACATTAGACTACAGCACACAATGATTTGCTACTGATATTACAGACAACCACAGCTGCACAAGTAATATACACATATGGAGGTCATGCTAGAAGCAAGGGTTGCTAGCAAACAGGTTTCAGATGACTACCATGAAATAATGGTAAATATACCCCCTACCTTGTTCTAGGAGACACCAAACATGTTGCCTTTTACTCTGTTAATGATACCTTTGGCTAACATACTTACCTTAAACACATACCTCAATTTCCAGTGGTATGGGTTTCCTCAATCAGGCTCTGCCTGTACACCACAGCTGCCACAGGTCCCACCATTACTCATAAGTGTTGTTGTCCTGCACATTATGCAGGCTGTCTAACTATGCCTATTGTCTGCAGCAGCAGCAGCTTCAGCCTGTAGCACACACATCTGTATGTAATAAGTAGCTGCTACAAACACTCACTCTGTGCTAATGTGGTATCTTTACCCCAGTAATTTCCATCCCAATATATGAGAAAGGGGATGGAATCTACATTGAGACCTTATACCTTGGTGAATACTTGCATGGGATTGACTGATTATACTGCAGATCAGCTGTGTATGGTGCATTTAGCATTCCTGAACCACAGACTGGTTCAGAGGTAATCACCTGCTAATTAAAACCATCTTAAAAAGGCAAACTCCTAGCTAGGGGAACCATTGTGTATGAGAGTTAGTTTCTATAGTTAAGTCATCACACTACTTATAAATCTGTATCTTTCAACAGAGGAGTACAGGTATGTAATGATTCTGTTTCTAAAATGATGCATATGTCTGAATATACTATGGGGAATGGGGATTACAATAGTAAGCCTTTCTTAGAACAGTGCCAATGACATGCCATTGATCTGCAGCTGTGTAACACATACAGAGGATGTAGAGTACAGCAAAGGTATAATGCTGTCTGTTAACTAGGTACACAAGTCTCCTGGATACTTTCTTTGTTAGCAGTTGCAATACTACACTGATATATGATTGGCACTGTTGTTTATACATATGTTATGGGGGGGTCCTGCTATGGGGCACACTACAATAGACTCCTGGGTTGGGTATGTGATCATATTTGAGTATCTGTCATGGCCCAAACAGGAGTAGGTCATTATTGCTACTACCTTATTTAGGTCCACATCCTTTGTATATCTGACACACTGTTGAATATTAGATGTGTAATCAAGTGGGGGAATACTGATAGCCTTCCTTTACTGCTGTATCTCTACATACTGTACTCCCACATATGTGACCCTGACATGTGTTCTCATTTATTTGTATTTCAGGAGATATCATACATGCCAAGTCCTGCTGTCCAGAGGGATGGCAAATAGGAAAGAGTGACAAGCCTTGTGGGATGGACTATTTCAAACAGTAATGCTGTAGGTCACCAGAATCGCACATATGAGCAGGTGTGACACCGTGACACAGATATGATCCACTCAGCATTCAGACGGGCCGAGGAGGTGACCAGGGATCGTCAGATCACTGGTGGTAGGCCTGCAGCAGAACAGCCTCTGTCAGCCACAGAATAATTCCTGGTGAACCTTGCAATACTGGACAGCTCCCAGGTATCCATAACCCACTATGTTGTGAATGTGGGTGCCACTGTTTCCACTCAAGAGGAGTATCCAGGTATACTTAACTGGATCAGCATTGGAATACTGTAGCATTTAGTGTGTCAGTGTGTACATAGTTTTACCTGGGTGTCAGGTGTTTTATGGGGTGGCGGGAAGGGGGCTAGCTGCAGTTTAAGCTCATGCACAGTTTGTGACCCACATATCTGTTAACATAGCAGCTACTGTAAATGGGAGATATCTGGATGTATCACCAATGTTGTACAGTAACATGTGGTGCTGTTTACATTACCTCTCCCTCAAACCTGGTGTTAATCCCTATCTTGTCAGATGGGTGACCAACTGGCTCACAGATAGGACCCACAAGCACAAAATAGGTGCCACCACCTCTGGCAGCAGACCTGTCACTAGTGGTGTTCCCCAGGGATCTGTCCTGGGACCCCTATTGTTTGGCATCTACTTCTCAGAGGTCCAGGCAAAGACCAAGGGCCTGTGGCTGAACAAGTTTGTGGATGACTATAAGTTGGGTGCCGTCATTGACTCCTCGAATGACATTAACATACTGTAAAAGGGTCTCTCAGCTACAAATAACTGGTGCCAAAGTCATGGCCTTAAGATAAATGCAAAAAAATGTATTATCATACCATTCGGCAAAAACACAGTCCCTACTGATTACCACATCAACGGCAACCCCCTAAGCACAAAACCCATGGTGAGAGACCTGGGTACTCAAGTTGACAACAATCTCACATTTGACCATCATGTAGTGGCAGTGGTCAGAAAAGCATTTTACTTGGTTCATCTCATAAATAAAGGGATTGCATCCAGAAAAAAGGAGGTTATTACTTGTCTGTACTTCTCCCTCATTAGGTCTATAATTGAGTATAACACCCCATTTGGTATATACCTCTCCAAACACCTGCACCAACTGGAAAGGCCACAGAAATACCTCACAAAGAGAATCCATGGCCTCCAGCACCTGTCAGATGTGGAGAGGCTCAAATCACTATCACTTTACTCGGTATCATACAGATTGCACAGATGTGATCTGTAAGTCTAACACCTCGAGCCTTACCCACTCAATAGGCCTAAATCCAATATGGAACATCAACACAACCTGCTGGAGAGACAAGTTTGTCTCCCAGAGGCTGCCCCATTTCTGGAATAGTTAAACAGAGTACCTCACTGACCCTCTTCAAGTGCAAACCTGATGAGTGAATGGGAAACCACAAATTTGTCCCAGGGATTCCATCTTTGTCCCTCATTGACAAGGGTGACAGGTGCTGACTGAGGTTTCTTTTTTGGGGATAAACTCTTAGCTAGGCTTGAAAAGGCCCCAGGGCCATTATCCTAGTAACCTCCTATGATCCTATGATCCTGTGAAATGTTTGATGCTCCTTCTGCTGGTAAGCACAAAACAGTTTTGTTAGAGATGTAGATTTAGTTAAAGGTATTAGCTAAAGTGTCATCCCAGGCCTGCTAGCTTGATTGATGCACTGTCTACATGATTGCCAAATGTACAGATATTATCTAACTGTACACAGTTTGGGGTCATACCCATGCCTTGTAGGTGTGACCACAGTGATTGATTTGACAGTTTTGTCAGGATATTACAGATTGCCATAACTGTAAATTGTGCAGAGTTCTTCAGAATGTCAACAGTGTACATAATTTATGTTTTTCTCATGTGATTATAGTTTAAAGAACTTTTATTTTCAAATAATTATAGATTTGGGCTAGAAAATAGTGTCTTCATGTCCTACTATATCAGATCGTGGGTTATACAAGTCTGTAATAATGACAGCAGTGTATAAGCTTTACATATATTGCACCATAGTACTGAAGAGCATAGTAGTGCAGGTATTAATCTGATGCTTTCTCCTTTGTATCACAGATGACCTGAGAGCTTGGTCTTTCTCCCATTCACAACCTGATGTCAGTGTCTCTTCAAATTCTGATGATGATGGTGGCCTAAGTGAGGCACAGCTGGGGTTGCAGTGGCTGAATCTATCACAGAGGTTTACATCCATATGCCCTCATTATCACAGTACACAACCAGTATGCCTACCCATACCCAGTCCTCTGTGGTCATATATTGCACATTTGGAGGGTAGGGACATTGAAGAGGGAAGTGTGGCTACTGTGGCTGCAGTGACTGTCGACATTGGTCATAGCCAAACCATTGGTGAGGTTCCACACAGGTGGATTGATAGGTGCTCATAGGAGGCCTGCTGTCCCTCCACCACCTATTGCATGTGTCTCATAATGTGTCACTCAGTGTATGTTTAGGGCCATAATGGATGCACAGGCATGTTCAGAAATGAAATCCTGACAAATGCTCAGGGTTATGGATGCAGCACAGTCTGACATCCATGAATAACTCCACCTCATCACTGATAATCTGGAATGTTTGACTGACACAGTGGAAAGACATTGGTCTGAGGAAGACTGCATGATATCTGTCTTGGAACGTATATTGTCTGTGATGCAATGTATGGTTGGAGTAGAACATCAGCCTCATGGACATACGTCAACAATTACATCTTCTGAGAGTCCACATGGCCATGCACAATCATGCTCCCATAGTGGCTGTACATCCACAGCTCCAGAGGGGAGTGTGCTGTCCACACCAACATGTTGTAGACCATGGGCTTGTGATCCTGGGTGTTTCTGTGGAGAAAATATTTCCAGCAGACAGCAGTCACCCTCAAGTAGTAGCCCAACATCTGACCTTGGACATGGAGGTGCCAGTGCAACTCCTGGCAAAGACAGTTCTCATGTTTGGAGGCAGAGATGATGAACTGTCAGCTCTAACATGCACAGCTCAAAGCTGTCCAACACAGAGACACATAGGGCTAGCATTGAGCTTGGCTGTGCTCACACAGACACTCAAACACCACTGTCACATTCAGGTCACCTACAGACACACATGCCATATTTACTTGGTCCATCTTGGCTTCTTCCCTTCCTGACTCACATGCTTGCCAACCTATTGGTTCAGTTTAGGCCTCCTGTACCCCTGCACAGCATCCTATGGAAGTGATGATACCTGTGCAACATCCCTGTCATCCTTCTCATTGATGCAGGGAAATGAAGCTATGTGTCTGATGCACAGGGAGACTATCTGCATCAGTATTTATTGGTTTCATCCATTGTTGCTTTTGACATGCTACTTTTACTAGTCAGTTACAGATATCGTATGTTGCCATTTATAATGAGTATACCATAATAACTTGTGTACATTACATTGGATGCTGTTGTAATGGCTGTGTAGTCACACAAAGAAAGGTGTCTCATGGAAATGTTTGTTTCACTTTCAGGATTGTGTAGGACACACTTATGGGTATACATCTACAATAAACCCATCAATGTCAGAGCACAGGATTGAATGTCAGCACAGAAAACAAATGTTTTCAGAAATGTAAAACAGTATAGTTGCATGGGTTTATAGGTTCATATGTGTATAATTGGCTAACAAAAACAGGGGCTTCTTTCAGCCTAGCTATACATCCCTAAACTCTGACAAGGTCTGATACCCTTGAGAAGTGTAAGCAGGGTTTTGTGAGCTGAGACAACTACAAGCCGGGGCATGGGAGATGAACAGTCTACAGTTTCCCTGTGTCTGTTAGAGACATTGGTCCTAAACCAGGTATGATTGTCCAGGCCCCATCCAATTGTGTAACTTGCACTTGATTTGCATTAGGGTGGAACTATGCTTAACATGGATGGGGAGCCTGTTCCATGTAGGGTGTAGTCTCTGGGTTACATAACTGTCTTTCCAGCATGTCCTATTTATACCACAGGCAAGGTGTAGGTGTGTAGAACATGCTAGTCCTTTCTTGGATATGCAGGAGGTAGACAGTGGGGATTGACACCGCCCTGTATGGCAGGCATGCATCTCCCCTCCAAAGCATGTAGGAGACAGAATACACAGTTAGGGCCTTGATGGGGTCTGCAATAGACATGTTACATACATTGTGTAGTGGTTTAGTGTGAAACCTTTGTGGATGTTACAGTTCTCGGATATGCCTGGTTAGTTACATACCAAAGGTGGCACTGCACTCAATGATAGGTCTGATGAATGCCGAATACAGTGGAACAATGACTTCCTTGGATTTGCATGTCATACCTTTGTTTATAGGTTGCACAGCATATCATGAATTCCCAAATATTACAGGTCCATGACAGTCAAAGGCTAAATCACTATCTATGTGTCCATAAGTCCCTGACTACTGGAACAACTGTTTGAGGTGTAAGGTCAATACGATAGTTACCAGGGGTGGTTGACTTCCCAACAGATAGCATTGTACATTTCTTGGCATTTAGTGTTAGTCCATGGCTCTGACAACAACTGTATGTCTGTGTCAGACCGTCCTGGATAACTGTCAGTGTGGGATTCAATGATAGCTCTTAATTTGCAACCATCTGCAAATGTAGTCAGCCAGAGACCAATGAAAGTGGCTGTGACTGCAGAGAAGTAAATGCCTAAAAGGAGCAGTCTGAAGAATGATTTGTGAAGGAGTCCACTGGTGACTGGCCTCATTGTAGAAGTGGACTCCCCAATGATAATGTCCTGGATCCTGTCAGCCACTTGGCTATCCACTGTCTGACAAACTAGTTTGTAACTAACCTCTAGACTTTGGCAACAATGGCTGATGGCCTTATAGTGTCACATGCCTTGCCAGGCCATGGTAAGTGGAGTGAAACTTTTTCCCTTCATCCAGTGCTTTGGTTACCACTCAAAGAGGTCCACCAAGTAGGGCAGGCATGATCTCCCCTTGACGAAATCAAACTGGGTTTGGTTCAGTGTCTGTAGGTATACCATATCTGTATTGATCATTTCCATGATAATTCTTTTCATGGCTTAAATAACAGACTACTGTGACTTCTGGGGACAGTGTTTGTCAGTGCATGCTGGTTGTCATGTGCGAAACTCAGTACTGGAGTTAATTTCATCATGGTTTCCAAGAAAATTGTCACCCAAGGTGTCTGAGTCTGTACAGAGCACTACCAAACACTGGAGTGGAAACTAATACATACACCCTGTAAAGGTAAGGATGGAGTATTTACACAGTTATTATGCAGTTAGATACTAATAAAGCAGTGCTTACTGAAAACAAACAATTACCTTGTGAAGAATACTGAAAACAGGGAAGTCCCCTGAATTGTTAGTGCCAGGCTATTACTACTGCTGGTCTCACTATGGCCTCACTCTGCTAGGATATAATGCTCCTATTCTTTTCCTCTCAACAGAAGCAAAATGTTAGCACCAAGCTCAAGATATGAAAGCCGGCCACGGCCTTTTTGCTGATCCACACACTTGTCCCACATGATTGAAGGCTCTGTAGGCTTGTTGTAGCCTTTTCCAGGTAGATGTCTTGATTAGCAACCAGAGCATTTATTTCACATTTGCATGTATTATGCCTTGGGTTCCAAGGCTCATAGGATTTGATAAGGCTACTGACCTCATGATGATTAGGAGCACAGCTGCTGCATCACAATATAATGTTTAATGTCAGGTGACATAGATGTCCAAGGTTGCTCTAGAAAGCTCCACAGTGGCAGAGATCCATGTTAGGTGACAGTTTCACAGCAATTCATGCAGCCTGCCCTTTAACAGCATAACAGTGGACATGTACATGGCATGGATGTGAGGCTTACTACAGAGAAGTGGTCCCTTTTGGCCAATATTCTTATCCCTCCCACATGTCCTAGGTATGTCATACTGTAAATTTATGTTCCTGCAACACAAAACTGTGTTCCCACATCATGTCATACAACATCCATTTGTCTCTGGTTGCTTGACAGGCACTGTAGACTTGCAAGGCCAAAGTAATAACTGCAAAGTTGAGCAAGTTTTTTGTGCATGCTCGGACATCCACATCTTCACTGCAAAGAGTGCCTACAGACAGTGGGTTTGAGGCTGTGAATCCCAAGTGTGTAACAGCATGACCCTTACTTTGCTGGAGTTCTACATTGTCACATTTGTAGGTATGTTACTGTGACCTAATAACAGGATTATTGTTAATGCAAGTGCCACATACCTGGCAAAGCATTGTACTCAATCTACCATGTTATTCCACACTGTCAGGTACTGTAGTACCTTAGATGACAACATAAAGGTGATAACATGTTATATTTAAGCATTTGTCAGGCCACTGCCTAACCATGGCCTGCTGTGATGTATACACAAGCAGTAATCTATTGCTAATGGCATTATCACTGACTGATGACGAGATGTGGAAAGCGTTCCCAACCGTCTTCTCCTACTCCACACAAACACAATGTGTGAGAGATGTGACTATATTACAAACCTTGAATCCATGCACTTTCACACACCAGCTAGTACATATGACATTGAGTGGATTGCCAACATGCACACCTCACCTCCTACTCCACCCAAACCCACATCACACATACCTACATGTGTAGAGGTCCTTACCAGAAACATATGTAAACAACAGACACTTCATAAACCCAAACACAAGCACGTTACACATAATCATACCTCTGCAGAACACAGTACACATAATACCTCACGCACCACTGTCTTACCAGTCAAACACTTAAGGCAAAACACAAAATCAAACATATTAATCATAGGTGATTACATCATGGGACACACTGATGTCCTTCTCACCAGGCTAGATAAGGGAAAGGTCATGGTCAGCTGACTGTGAGGTCCCAGAATATGCCATATCACACATGCACTCAAGTCTGTCAACAACAGGTACTGTTAATGACTACATCATAGTTCCTGTTGGGGTGTACAATTTGAGATATATCTCTCTGGACTGTATGCAGAGATATGACTGGGCTCAGAGACTATGTGTTTCAGGCAGGTATGCCCTTAGCCTTCAGCTGCATTGTTCCTTCACCTAGGATGACACCTCAATACAAACAGAAAATGATTGACTTCAATAATTGCCTTAGCATGTGGTATCATTGTAATGGGATCCACTATCTGTTAACCTGGGATGACATGCTCAACAGACCTCGATGCTTTTTCAGAGATGGTATTCATCTGTCACATCTGGGATTTCAGCTACTGGCCAAGGCTGTTGCCACTCCACACAATGCGCTTTTTAGGTGGTGTCTCAAGGACAACATTTCCAATGAGAAAACCCCATCTACAAACAACATCATGGTTATGCTGCTAAATGCTAGGGATGTCAATACGAAACTCCACTCAGTGGAAGCTGTCCCCACCTTGGAAGATGCAGACATTTGTGCAGTCACATGCACCTGGCTCAAGGATGTGGAGAGCACCATAACCATACCAGGCTACACCTCCTTCCACACATTCAGACCTCAAACTTAAGGAGTGCAAAGTAATGGAGGCGGTGTATAAATATTCATTAAGGATGTATACGCATCCAGATTGGTTAAACAGTATGATTCCTTGGAGACACTTCAGGCACTATTGACTGCTTGTAGGGCACCTAATCAAGTCATTGCCAGCTACAGGAGCAACTCCATGAATCAGGGCACTCACTGTGCTTATTTGGATCTACATGAGTCTATCAAGAAACATCCAAACAACATGGGTGTGGGTGATTTTAACTACCCAATGACTGGGTAGATTACTCTTGCTCAAACTCACTTGCCCAAAGGTTAGTCAACTTCATTAACTACAATGCCCTGGACCAGAGAGTTGACATCCTCACAAGGGGAGCCAATGTACAGGATTGGGTGCTTAGTAATATGGGGACCACTGTAGCACCCCCACCACAAATTGGTCTCATTCAAAGTAAGCATCACACTGACACCCCCCAGCAACAAATAAGCTAATAAACCTCTCCAGAGCAGATCATAACCTCCAATTGGATGGTATAAATAGCTTCATTGCACCACCCCTCCCCGATGGAACTGGCAACTATGCCAAGCTCTACACCAATGCTTTATACAAGCAACTGTATAACTGCATTGGCTCGGCTGTACCTGACAGGAGCAAAACAAGCTCCTCATGGCAGAGCAAACCTACCTGGTGGACAACTACCATTAACAGACTTTACAATAAGAGACAGACATTTCTGCCTAAGAATAGGAGGGATGGAGCCCCCTAAATGGGAACACTCTCTCCTCAGCATAAACAAGAAAATAAGTGTTGTTGTGAAGTCCTGCAAAACAAAGTATGGGACCAAATTAGCCTCTTCCACAAAGGACAACCACAAGGCATTATCTAGTTACATGTGTAACCTAAAAGTAAAGGCCCAGATTTCTGCCAAACTCACAGTTAATGATATCACATATACTGAGCCTGTACACATAGCTAACCTGTTGGCTGACAGGTTCTGTGAAAACTTCACTCCATTGCTCTTACCACATGTACCCCAGGACATCCCTATGACCTGTCCCATACCTTATATCTCTAAAGAGCAGGTCATAAATGACCTCTGTGAGGACAAAAACACAGCATATATGGGACCTGATAGCATCCCAGGCTGTGTCCTACATGGGATGCAACATGGATTACTAACACCTTTGGGAATTGAATTCTTGGCAATCATAGTGTAACTACCGGCTGTGTCCCAGCTAACATAAAAATGGCCACCGTTATTCCCTTGCACAGAGGTGGTGTGTCCACTGACACTGTGAACTATAGACCTACAAGCCATATCTACAAGACCATGGTGCAAATCATGATGGACCTTATCAACAAATATATAGGTAATCTACAAACAGTTGACCCTACACAGTTTGGATTTGTTAAAGGGAGATCATGTTTGTTAAACCTAGTTGACATCTTTGAGGCAGTCACCAAGGACCTGGATAAGGGGAAATCTGTGCATACAACCACCTGGACTTAGCCAAGCCATTTGACACTATCCCCCATTCAGGCATCACTGACAAACTCATCCAACTAGGCATCAACCCTTATATCATTAGATGGGTCACTAAATGGCTCATGATAGAATTCACATAGTCAAAATAGGGGAATCCACCTCCAATAGCAGAGCTG
This sequence comes from Protopterus annectens, assembly GCF_019279795.1. NCBI lineage: Eukaryota > Metazoa > Chordata > Ceratodontiformes > Protopteridae > Protopterus > Protopterus annectens. The sequence goes on from NC_056726.1 coordinate 937,970,599, forward strand.
TAACCAGTGGTGTTCCACAGGGTTCAGTCCTGGCTCTTCTACTGTTTGGAATCTATTTCTCTGAAGTACAAGTGCAAAGTGAATGTCTGTGGCTAGCAAGGTTTGCTGATACCTGCAAACTGGGAGCGTTCATAGAATCTCCAAATTATGTCAACATCCTACGAGAAGGTTGCCAAAAGCATGCCCTTAAACTCAATGCAAATATATGTATTATCATTCCTTTCAGTAACAGCAATGTTCCTGCTAAGTACCACATCAATCACAATAGCTTAAGTACATACTCCTGTGTGAGAGACCTGGACACACAGTCTTACAGCAACCTTACCTTAGATCACCAAGTCTCCACAGTGGTAAGAAGGGCATTCTATATTGCTCATGTCATAAGTGCGGGCATTGTCTCCAGAAAAAGAAGTAGTTGTAACCTCCATGTACTCTTTCCTCATCAGGCCAATAACTGAGTGCAATGGCCCTTTTGTTATGTACCTTTCCAAGCACCAGCAGCAATTGGAGAGACCACAACAGTTCCTCACAAGGGAAATTCAAGTCTTCAGCATCTGTCCTATGGGGATCATCTGAAATCACAGTCCCTTTAGTCTGTGTCATACAGATTACTCAGAGGTAATCACTGATCCTGCTTTATTGGAAATGCTGCATATCTGTAAGTCAAATGATACATAGATTACTCACTGTAAACACCTTAAACTGGTGTGTGACAATAATAAAACCTGCTGGAGGAGTAGATTTGTCTAACAGAGTTTAACACAACTTTGGCACAGACTCCCACTTAATGTCAAACAGAGCACCTCATTAGCCCTCTTCAGATGCAATCTGTATGATTGGATGGATGACCGTAATTTCACCACAGGGGTTCTGCCTGTGACCCTCTTGTACAGCGGCAATATGTGTTGATTGTGTAAATAAGGGTAAGAGCTTGGCTTGAATTGTAAGAGGCCTAGGACCATTAGCCTACTAAATTCCAGTGATCCTATGATCCCATAGGCTGATGTAAAATACATTAACATCCACACACACACCAACTTGGCTATGGTGAGAATTGTAGCACTACCAATTTATGTTTACAGAGCACTGTACAGCACACACACAAACACACATATACTCCAAGTTGGCTGGAGAGAGATTAGAACCCCTACTTCTATTGTCTTACACACTACACATCACAGGACTTAATGCATGTGCCACAGTTGAGGTATTGCATTAAGATGGCTGCAGGTACTCTTATGGTAGATGATGTAAGCAGGTGTTGTGGAGGACAGGAGTTTGGAGGCCTGCATCACCTGCTATGCCCAAAACAGTGCAAAACCCTGCCTCTTTGTAAGTCAGTGTTGTAATCATATTTGTTTTGTAGGGAGATACACATATACACACAAACCAAGTGGGAGATACACATACACACCAACTGGGCTCGAGTGATATTAGAACCCCTACCTATATAGTCTTACAGACTATAGATCACATTACTTAACACATGTGCCAGAGCGTGATTCTGACATTAAGATGACTGTAGGTAGTCTTATGGCAAATGACATCAGCAGGCCTTGTGGAAGACAAGAGTTTGGGGGCCTGCGTCAACTGCAAGGGCTAAAAAGTGCAGAACCATTGCAGTTTGGAAGTCAGTGTGGTAATCATATTTGTTTTGTAGGGAGATGCATATACACACACAAACACACCAAGCAAGCTAGCATGAGATTAGAACCCCTACTTGTCTAGTCTTAAACACTACTGATCACAGCATTTAATACACATGACATAGCTCAAGTCTGCTTTATAAATGACTGCAAGTGAAATAAACATAGAGGACATAAACAAGCCCAGTATTGAACAGAGTGTGAGTCCTGCAGAGTGACATTGCTTCTGTCTGTCATCTGCACCTAGTAGTCTAGCAGTCAGATAACTGTTTTTTTTTATCCTAGCTATATGACAACAGTAACCACTTCAGGCATATGTGTCTGTTTGCATTTGAATGGGCAAGCCTGAGACCAAAAACAATTTGCCCTGTCGATGCCTGAGTACACAACATTATACATTACACAACTTGCTCATTTGATGATGTATGTGTGGTGACATCCAGTAGCACAGGGGGCTGTATGTAAGTGCATTATCTACCATTGAGCTATTACTTTTGGTCCTTTGATCATCATTATGTATGTGTCATAATTTTCTCCCCGGGCCTCTACTGAAAATGGAAATATATCCAGTTAGACTAGCCCGGTTAACAAATGTAAAATAAAATAAAATAAAATAAAATAAATAAAATAATGCAGCTTTACTCACCATAATCTGGGTATGGTGGGGAATACAGACATACACATACATATGTATGTATACACACACACACACACACACACACACACACACACACACACACACACACACACACACACACACACACACACACATACATATATACATTTATGTATATAACAGGGCTATATACTGTATGTAGGGCTATATACTGTATGTATATATATATATATATATATATATATATATATATATATATATATATATATATGGTTCTAGGTTACTACATTGACAGCGTAGAACACCGACATCCACTTCTTGACATGAAAACACCGACACAGAAATGATCGAAACTGCAAATCACGGACATTTAACAGGTAAGGGGTTTAAATTTCGCTAATCATGCCTACCATAAGGACTGAGTTATACAATGATCATAACACATGCATTACACTGCCACACTTATTAAAACATGGTAGGCATGATTAGCGAAATTTAAACACCTTACCTGTTAAATGTCCGTGATTTGCAGTTTCGATCATTTCAATGTTTTTATTAGAAGTGATGTCTGTTCTACATATGTATGTATACCTAGAACTATATATATATATATATATATATATATATATATATATATATATATATATATATATAGATATATATAGATATATATATAAGTGTGTGTGTATGATTTGCATATGTGGTTTCTATAAATATATGGGGAGAGACACAGATGTATAGTACGTGTGTGTGTGTGTGTGTGTGTGTGTGTGTGTGTGTGTGTGTGTGTGTGTGTGTGTGTGTGTGTGTGTGTGTGTATATCTATACATATATATATATATAGAGAGAGAGAGAGAGAGAGAGACAGTGATACACTGATATATATATATATATATGTGTGTGTGTGTGTGTGTGTGTGCATGTATATATACATATATAAATATGTATATGTAATATTTTAAAAGTAATAAAAGTAATTGTGGGAGGAACAACGGATGTGCCCTCTGCTTAAGTAAGTGTATGAGCATGAGTAGTGGGATTTTTGGCTTGTCTGCATGTTGCTAAGCAATGCGCAAATGGGAGGGGCAATGCTTATATCAGAGACTTACTGTTCCATAAAATGACTCCAGCCCACACTTAGCTGTACTCCAGTTTGGGATTTTGTGTGTTACACAATATGACATCTGTCCCTTTTTCTGCACTGCTGCGCTTCACTCAAATTGGGTAAGATTTTCTAGATCTGTCTTATGTAATTAATATGCAAATGAGGTTAATAATAATATAGCACATGCAGAGTCACAGTCTTTAAAACACAACTTATTACTACCTCACATCCACAAAAAGTGGAAACTTCTGGATTAGAACCATGAAAACTATCACACAAGGTAAATGCTTTAGTTCTTTAAGCCATAGAAGCTGCTTGATCAGCAAGGGGTCATTCATCACACAATCACCTGCATAAATATGTACATTTCTTGCTATTCCTCTATTACCTAATACATACAATGTAAGATCAAATTCTATCTTACTGTCCTGAGACTGTGTGAAATGCTCACATACCAGAGATGAATTACTGTTACATCAGTTACAAGGAGGCACTGCTGTGTTGGGGATGGGGGAACAAAGCCACATGTTTCGCTGGGATACACAATAGTCTAACTATTATTTAACCCCACTCTCTAACATCTACCTTGAATGATGTACCAGTAATCTATTGCAGTAGGACTGCATGAATATTCCATGCATGAGGCCTACTGAATCCTACTGGAAACATGATAGTGGAATGGGTATCTGTAGTCCCATGTGGATGTTATTTCTGTCCAACTAGCTCACTATAGTTACTTGCATAATGTACCAGGTCCATATATACAATGATGTATCATAATAATCCTGTAGACTACTGTGTAGGTTACTGATACCTTGCAAATGGAGCAGTTGACACAACTGTAGTTCAGGGCTGACTCTCTCTGATGCAAGCAGTGCACAGCCAATACATGGATAAGTACAAGATATGTGAGTTGCCCGGCATCAATTTTAATATATGCATGTGAGTAGGAGTAAGGTGTCAGTCTCTACATCCCTAGGGTGTCAGTGAATGTGCTTTGCATTGTCTCTTAGCCAAAGCCAATGTGTACTGATCACACCTACATCTGCCTACAGGGACATCAGCAGGGGGTTCCTCATCTGAGTCCTCCTGTGACTGTGACTGTGGTGATGTAGACACTGGTGGGGGGCTGTGTATCTCCTCCCTTTGCTGATCCTGCTGCAGCTGTTTCCACAGAATCAGATTGTATAGCATAGCACATACTGTGAATATCTGTGCACATGTAGCTGGGTATACTGCAGGGCTCCACCAGATATATCGAGGCACTGGAACACTGACTTCAGAAGCCCAAACACATGCCCTATGATGTTCCTAGTTTGTGTATGTGCCTCATTATGGTGTTCTTCCGTGGGTGTGTGTGCATTTCTAATGGGTGTCATCATTCACAGTTCCAGGGTGTAGCCAGCATCCCCTAGTAAATGGCCTGTGGGATGTCCCCCTAGCAAACATCTGGTACAGCTGTGATATGTGACAGATATGGGAGTCATGATAAATGTCAGGGCTGCCAGTGCACACATTCAGGATAATCCTCTGGGCATTGCACATGACATGGCAGTTGATGGAGTGGTACCACTTGCTGTTAATGTAGATTGTATCATGCCCACCAGATGGTGCCTTGATGTGTACATTTGTGCACAGTACTACACGGTAGAAGTGTTGCATATTGCTGGCCCTCACCTCAGGGGAAAGGGGAAAATATATGTGCTCACTGGCATATGGGAGCATAGCATCCAGAAATTGGTGGAGTAACCTGGATGTAGATGCCTGTGACACCCCCATCATGTCCCCAGCTAGTCTTTGAAAAGTGCTTGTAGCTAATATTTTAAGGACTACACATACCTTTGTTTCTACTGGGATGGGTTTCCCTCTGTTAGCTCTGGCTCTGAGTTGAGGGCAGCACAGCTTATTGGGTTCTTGTAATATGTCCATGTCCACCCTGTAGCAGTCTACAATCTCCAACTCATGTAGCTCCTGGAAAGTTACCCTGGGCCTGAACACTCTTCTTCTCAGCCTAGGCTTTTTGTCAGTAGCACCAGAAGCACTGACTTCAGCATCTAGCACATACAGATGTAGCATAGCTGCAGCAGCCCCTAGCATTATCTCAGCTAAAATTCCCAAGTCTCTACTCCAATAGTTCAGAGTGCTGAGGGAAAATAAGAATGTTGGGTGTATGCATACTTTATACAATTCTGCTGTACGTGCACCATGTGGGATTGGCTAATTATGATGCAGTTCAAATACCTAAGATATAATTGACATGATTTAAAGGCCCTAGCTTATTGAGCAACATGGTGCTATGCATCACGTCATGCAGCATAGCTTATACAAAAGTTATAGTTATTAATTGAATATATCTGGTTTTAAAAGGTTACAAATTGAAATCCACACAGTGCTCAACCAGGTAAAATTCAACAAATAACAGAAGAAACCCAGTCAGTCAGTTAGCAGCATAGCAAACACCTTTTAATCCACAGAGATAAAATCCACAAGTAACATTTGAGAGCTTTCATCTAACATAACAGACATCTTCAGAATTTGAAGATGTCTGTTATGTCAGATGAAAGTGCTTAACCGTTTTTCTGTTATGTGGTTTTAAATGATAGCTACCTACATCATCACTGTGACTTGGGTGGTCTGTACGCACAAACACACTAAGCTATATGTGCTCACTGAGCACTACAAAATCCTAAAAGTAACAGGACACACCCCCCTGATGTCATCCACATCCAATGGGAATATTAACATAATTTAGGAGCCTACAGGAAGAGGATATGCAGACATGGTTGCTCCTTTTAGCAATTCAGCAAATCAACCTCATTTGCATACATATCCATGCTGATAGCCTGTAAACTACACAGTTCATAGCCGTGTGAGCTGGGTAACACTATTGTACGAATCTGACACAAGGTCCTACAGTACATTTGTGAAAACTGCATTACAAATGTTACTTTACTTTTAAACATGCACAGTGCAGCACATAGCTCTAACATGTGGAAATTATGAAAAAAATATTATGAATTTTACATATTCCCTTCCTCTGTCACACATCCACCATGTACATTTTACACTTTTATCTATGTGCTCTCACATAATCAGGGGAGTTATGTTCATATTTGTAGACTTTTACATCCCCTTCTGTCCATGTAGACTCCTGTACGTGGAAAATTTCTGAATGCACTTTGAACATTGAAATGGAGTCTACACGGACGCCGTTCAGCTTGTTGAATCAGTCCACCTGGCTAATCTGCATAAGATTCACCTGTTTATGCAGTAATTTGCATTACACAGAAGTCTCCCTGCTTGCATATGGTTGTTTGCCACTAAGCAATGTTTACTGAATCTAAAAATGTTTGAACTCTTGTATGCATCGCAAAGAAGAAAGCTGTATAGGCTTTACTGAATTTCCCCCAATGTTTCTTTTACAGGGACAAGCTCTCTTGCATCCCAGTTTGGGGAGACCTACCCTCCACGCCCCCCTGATAATTATATATACCAACTCCAAGACAGCACAATACCAGGATACCAGCGAGTGTGTGTGTGTGTGTGTGTGTGTGTGTGTGTGTGTGTGTGTGTGTGTGTGTGTGTGTGTGTGTGTGTGTGTGTGTGTGTGTGTGTGTCTGTGTGTTAAGCTGACTAACCTAGTCACACTGGCGGGACACTGTACAATAATAATGGATGGTTTTACTAACTTGGTGCATGTCCTATAGGCAAACTTGCTGTCATAACTAGCCAAGCTCTGACATCTAAGACAAAGCAGGGGATGAAGGATATCTCAAATGACCAGGAACTCTACTACCACTATAAAATGTCTCTTTATTGATGGTCCACCTCTTGTGGCTTGCTCTTGGCATACAAAAACATTATGGTGACCCTGTGATGCACCTGCGCTACTGTCATATTACAGCTACCCACAGCACTGAGGTCCTGCATGACTTCCTGTCACTCCTTGTCCAAGAAAGCCATGTATGTTTTACTCTCATATGATATATGTGTATAAAACAAGCAGTAGCTTCTCTGTCTCCACTGGGGTGAACTTTTTCAGCTGTTACCATTCATTTGTCCAGTATCAGGGAGTGTACAAATATGTGTTACACATGCTGATTAGTAGGAGTGCATGTCATTCAATAAACAGCACTTTTATTGAGTAAAAACGAGTGAAAGAAGTGTTACCAACAGTGGAGTTTTTTTTCTACTGTTGTGCAGCCTCAGAGTAGATATATTTAAATTCAGAGGACTTAAGGTGTTCCCCCACCGGGGAAGGGGGGAGTTGCAGGACAAGTCCCCATGCCAAAAAAAAAGCTTACCTTCAAAAGTTCTGAGAAAGTTGTTTTCTCCTATTATTTTGATTGCTAAGCAGTCAATAGACATGCTGTTCATCATTCAACTTGTATCTGATTAGAGGATATATATGCGTGGCTGTCTTTAGGAAAGACCAGTAATCTCAGCATAGCAGTCTGCCTCTGTTTTTTAGCCATAAACCTGTCTGCTAATATGATCTCACAATTCACACTTCAGCCTTTTGTTTGCCCTCACTTATTGCATCATTTTGCTTGGGCACTGTCTTTTGTTTAGACGTTTGCCCTGTTTATATCTTTGCATGTTAGTACAGTGACTTGCTTCTACCATATGTTATTGTTTAATAAACTGTTAATGTCTGTCATTTCATTTACAATCAGATAAAGATTAAAATTATGGCCCTTATATGCAAGCCTGCTGTAACTGCTGGCTGTTAGCAATATTATTTTGCCTTACAAGCTAAGAATGTACACGCCTTACCACAGCAGTTCAGCTTTACTCCCTTGTGGACAATGAATACTTATTTGGATTAACCTGGTTCAGATAATCACTACTAAACCTAGATGATGCCATTGAGTCTTTTTCAACATTGTTTTATGATAATTCCAACATTTGTGGGTCCATGCTTTGGAGAGCCGAGGGGATTCCATGTGCAGGGCACCATCAGCATCAGTCAGACTTGACCTTCTGAAATTGGGCATGTGCTCTCTTGATCTGACATGTTTCTATGGTGTGTCTGCTGTCAGGTCCTAGTACAGATGCAGCTTGGAGCTATGGATCATGTAATTTTCCAGGGGAGAGAGAACTTCAGAACCTTTCGTCTGAAACATTTCCTGAAGGAACATAGACAAAATTTAGGTCATGCTGTATTTTGGAAAACTACTGCTGCTGTATTCATGTTACAGCTAATGGACATGTATAAATCAGTTGGCTTTTCTCTATTGTATAACATGAAACCCTCTTGGATGCAGTTCTGGCCTTTAAAATTTTGTGAACTACATTTTCTGCTTGGGTGCTGTACTTTGAAACTATCCAGCCACTGAAGGCTCTGATTTCCTGTCACTTTATACTTTTCACAGTTAAGGCTGGGTGAAAAGTATACTTACTGTTACCAAGACAAGACTAGGTTGTTGTTGGTTTATATACTGTTTGTTCCATTAAGAGTTTCATTACTTGTTTGTAGACTGCTACAAAGTCACACTATGTTGCAGCTCATACATTTAGCTTTGTATTCTGTTAATACATCATAGCTGTTTTGCCTCATTAGTCTAAACAAGTGAATCAGGGAATTAGTCAAGTCTCTGATAGCAGACTTTGAGGTAAAAATAGCCTCCAAAGCTAAGAATAACCATAAAGCATTTTTAGTTATTTTTGCAATCTTAAGGACAACAGCCAACAATGTGCAGAATTAGTTGTAGATGGCATCACTTATACTCAACCAAAAGAGACAACAAATCTGCTGACCAACAAATTCAGCACAAATTTCACCTCCCCATAACTCCCAATTCTCCCCCATAAAATAACTTCCACCACCAATTATCACCAAAGAACAGGTTGCCACTCTGCTCTCCAAAGCTCAAAACATGGCTTCAATGAGGCCTGACAATATACCAGGTTGCTTCTTAAACAGCTTATAGCAGGAGTTATCAGGCCCATTAAGATGTTTATTTAACCACAGTCTCCAGACTGGCTTCGTGCCAATAAAATGGAGGACAGCAACAGTAATCCCTCTGCATAAAAGGGGACCATCTACTGACCCAGGAAATTACAGAACCATAAGTTTGACTAGTCTTATATGTAAGGCCATGGAAAGAATAGTCATGGATCTGATAAATAATGACATAGGAGACCTCCAAACATTGGACCTAACCCAATTCAACTTTGTCAAGGGCAGGTCATGTCTACTTAATCTTAAGGCCATTAATGAGGGTAAAAGAGTACATACTGCCTACCTTGTCCTGGCCAAGGCATTTGACAGAATTCCCCAATCAGGTATTATAAATAAACTCAGAAAACTGGACATAATCCCTATGTCACCAGATGGATAGACAATTGGCTCAAGGCCAGAACACGTGGTCAAAGTGGATGAATCCAGATCCAGCAAGAGGCTATTTATTAGTGGTGTGCCACAGGGCTCAGTACTGGGACCACTCCTGTTCAGAATACACTTTTCTGAAGCCAAGACAAATGTGGAAAGCCTCTGGATGACAACGTTTACCAATGAGTGAAGCTGGGTCAGTCACTGAATTCCCCAATGATGCAGATATGATTATTGGTGTCAGAACCATGAACTAAAACTAAATGCAAAAAAATGCATTATCATACCCTTTGGGAAGTCAAATACCCCTGCAAATTACAACATCAACAGCACACCTCTTAGAGTAGATTCAGAGGTGAATGATATAGGTACACAGAAAGACAGCAGCCTAAACTTTGACCCCTATGTGTCCACAGTGGTGAAAAAAAGCTTTTATGTGGCACAACTTAAAAATAAAGGTTTGGCATCTAGATCCAAGGAAATTATAGTCCCGCTGTACTCAGCCCTGATTACACCAGTAATCGAGTACAGTGCCTCATTTGGCATGTACTTGACTAGGCACAGCAGATGGAGTAATCTCAGAGTCTCCTCACAAAGAAAATACAGGGTGTAAACAACATGAACTATGTGAATAGACTAAAATCCCTAACCCTTTACTCTGTTTCCTACAGACTATTAATGGGTCACCTATGCCTGACCTACAAGACACTCACAAATCCAACCTCGATGCATCTGCTACACATCTGTAAGTCAAACAGCATTAGGGTCATCAGATCTAGGAATCTAAACTTAGTCAGCGAATCAAACAAAACATGCTGGAGAGACAGATATGTGTCTTAGAGATTGTTCCTTCTTTGGAATGGATACTCAATGCACAGGCACAAATCTATGCCATCCTCTTGCCCCTAGAGGCCATATATTGTGTAAAATTGGATTATATTGGCTAGGCTTGCAAAGGCCCTTAAGTCTTTAGCCTAGTAATCTCCAATGAACCTATGAACCACACATTTCATTTGTATATCTGTATAGAATATTGTTGGGCATTTTAGAATTTATTTTAGAGGGTCTTTCATATGATAGGGGTCTCTTGAACACGCAGCATCATACTGTCTAGTGCTTACTATTGTTCTAGTTAACAGGGATTCCAGTGGCAGAATAATAGTGTAGGTTTTGGCTGCAGTTGATGAGCAGTACTATCCCATGATGCACAGGGCTTGTGGCTTAAGCAGTCTCAACAAATGGGAATCTGGAAACATATTTCTTTCTCTGAATTTATGGCTGTTGGTCAGTTCTTTGGTGTAAAGACAGACTAAATGATAAAACTGTCTAACAGGCATTAGTGCATATAGAAATGATCATAGGGAAATGCAGTTGGAATGACCTTCTACTAATTCACCTGTGTGGGAGTAGAAAATGACTGATATGCATATTTATTTGCAGAATAAGAAATTCATGCAATTCTATTTCATTTCTTTGCTGTAGATACAGGAAGTTATCTGCAGGACACCCAATGATAAAACTGTTTAAAACATGGAAAAAAGAAAAAGGTAGACAGCATCATGTATATGAGCATCTTATATCAGTGAAATGGTTACTGTCTAGTTGACATCAGTTGTTTCATGGGTAGAATGAATTACCTGGCATCCAATGATCTTATATACAGCTACTTCTGCTGTGTGTATAACACAATGGTGTGAGTTATGGTAGGGCAGCATCTTCTTATTTCATTGTGGAAGCTAAGAAGGAGTGTAACAACTGTGAATATTTAATTATCTGGCAGACCAAATGTATGTTAACAGACAGAAACACACACACACAGTACACATGTGCAAGTATAAACACACACTCGGACAGAGACACACATACACACAGTCTCTCTCTCTCACGCACACACACACACACACACACACACACACACACACACACACACACACACACACACACACTTTCACATTTATGCCTGCAGACTAATTTCTCAAAAAGGCAGGAGAAAATGAATATGACTGTGATTTAAAGCTCTTAGCTGAAGAAGAAAGTACAGTAGATTTGTCACAGCCCTGGCTCTTTAGGCTACAAGAGTTATTATGGCGTTGCAACTGTATCAGGAATGTTTGATAGAAAGCAGCTAAGCAACATAACAGGGTTACAATATTTGCATATGCAATCATTCTTAAAGCATGTTTCTCCCATTTATAATAAGCCATTATCCCAGCAAATTGAAAGTAGATGCAAACTTCATTCGTCCACAGTACATTAAGGTGTGAAAGATGGGTCAGACTTTCAATTTTTCCTTTATAAACTATAAACATATCTGGTACAGTAGCTCAAATGAATTTGAGGTCACAATTTCTCAGCTCAGCTCTCAACATTTCTTATAACTCAATACCTTTAATGACAAAAGAAATATTGCACTTTTCAATATTGTGCTAACATCATCAGTATTTGGCAGAGACCGTATTATTGTCTCACTAATGCATTTTGACAACCCATTCATCATAATGTTCATAGACAAGGTTGAACTCATTATGTTACCGCAAAAAATCCTCAGGAGATTTGATTCTCACTGGAAAGAAAACCCTCTAACCTCTATGCTTACACTCTTTATCTTTTATAACGTTCTTTCATTATTTTTCTTTTTGTTATATATTTTCAAGATCTGTAATTAAGACCTCTTTAACAACATTTTAAATGAGATAGATGATTAAAGTGTTTGTTAATATGTATGTACTGCATGCTTTCTGACAGTGGCCAATGAAATATATTTAATTATACAATGATACACTTAATACAGTTGTTGAGGGCACGTTATATTATCAGGACTTTGAAAAAATATTTTGGTGTAGAATCACAGTTGAGTAGTCTAAGGAGGGTGATAGAATGACCTATGGTAAACAAAAATAAGTATAGAAATTAAAATAAAATGTGAACTTGTGTCCCCTCCTTTCTAGTGCAGAGAGATGAAGCCCTGATTAAGATTTGCATGACCCTTGCTTAATTAGTAGCATGGGCACTGGAGGAGACAGGATGGAGGGATGAGAGTCCATGGTCATTGCTGGCAACCCATGGTGGGAGGTAAGACATGGTTGTAGAGTGTCCCTTGGTAACATCTGGGGAAGCAGTAGGTGTTACACTTATGGAGTATGATCCTACCTTGCATATTCTGGCATGTGCTGCTTTGTTCAGAAAAAGCCCTGGGAATAACATATGCCTGGCAGCATGCATGTTCCTCCAATGTAGGCAGCAACTGTGAGCTCACAGGAGCTGCCACAGGGGTTAGGAGCTCCAAAAGATTAGGGGAGTCTGTTTGAATATGCAGATTAGCCTGCTTCCTGTCACCTAAATCTTGCCTTCCTTGAGGGAAATACTGTGTTGGTAATGCCCTCCAGTCATGGAATGAATGTGCTCCAGTCATGGAATGAATGTGCATTGGGGCTGTCATTCAGTTTGATAGGTGCTTTAGCATTGCTTCAGGGGAGAATGAGTGAGTCAGGATGAAGCAAGGAGAGACATTTGGCCAGATACAATAGAAGGTAAGTGTGAGTGTGTGTGGGGGGCCTGCATGCAATCTGTGAGTTGTTAACGGCTCTCATAATGAATCAGTCTTATACAGTGGCCTAGGTGCATTCTAGCCACATGTTAGTAAAGAATGCATATGCTGAATGCTTACTGCAACTACATTTTCTTCTCTTTTCTTTTGTACACATAAAATATGCAACAAGTTTGCATTCACTGCAATGTTTTAACACAGAATGAGGGCATACATCTCTCAGTAACTAAATTGTCATTTGACTATCATGAAAAATTATTTACATATATGTGTACATTTATTTATTTTCATTTGTCAGCTAAGTGAAATGATCATAGATGGACATCTCCGAACTACAGCCCAGGCATATATATCAGAAACAAAGCTGGTTTAACAAAAAAGTTACAATTGTTTATTCGAAATTGTCAGTAATCAGTAACCATTAGGACACAAGAGTGCATTACTAATTGTGTGATGACTACTAGTGCATGGAACAGCATCTGGCTGAAAAATGACTATCTGTCATTGTATAGCTACACAGTTATTGCATTTCCAAACAACACCCTGAAGTGCCTTAATAAGCTTATAAAATAGATCTGTTTTTGTTACAAATTGAAAAAATGGTATTATTAGTAGTAGTATTTTTATCATTTGTAGAAAATGTTGTTCCTATTTTGACTACATTACAGAGCTCTATAAAGTAGATTATTTTAAATACTTATTTTTAGTTGCATAAAATGTGTAATGTTGAAAGAGATACTCTTAGAAATATTATTTATCCTTTGCTGACTGAGTTAGACCCATTAGGCAATTGGCCCCTTTTCAGAGGATACTTGCAATGGCATTTATACTGCTGGGGGAAATTCAGCCAGTAGATCAGGAAATTTTCTTTACTCTTTACTATACAGGTTGTGATAAGTTTTAAATCCACCTGAGCTGACACCAACTCAAACAAATGGGACCTCAATTTAACATCCCAACCGCAGGATGATATTTGTTATACAAAAAGTAAGTATTTGTATTCTGCTGATAACAAAAGCTGTAAAGTAAAATAGTTTTCTTTTTTTCTTTGTAGTTTTCTATAAAGGTGCGTATTATCATGCTTTGCAAGCTTTTCAGCAGTATTTTAATTGTTTGGAGGCTGTTGGTCACTTATCATTCAAGATAAAGCATACCTCAACAATTAGAAAATCAGTTACTAATGAAACTTGACTCTATAGATTGGTAGGTAATATTCACTCAGCAGGTCTGGACTTCCTGCTAGTTGTATGTGATCCTTTCCTGGGCAAGCTTTTTCTACTAAAGACCCATAGACTAAATAATAACTTTCTTTCCCTGCCAACTTTTGAAGTTGAGGAACAAATAAATAGCAGAGACAAAGATTAGCATATATGGAAAAAGTCAAATTATTCAGAAGATTAGACTCTCTACATCACCTTCAAATCCAGCTGAAGGATCTCAGTCTAGGTAATTAAAGTTCCATGGTTCCATAAAAAGAAAACAGTTACATTTACCAATCCAAAATGCACAGACACTTTTATTTTCCCAGTTAAAAGAACAATATCCTTACTTCAAGAACACAGTAACACTGCACTCCCCTCAACCTCACACCCTCTGAGATCTTAGCAACCATCATCAACTATGCACTGTAATCCTGGAAATGCTTTGCATCCCCTCCAAAAGCATTGCATGCTCTGCTACAAAAAGCCTATCAAGTAAGTGAATGCTGACTGCAACCAAACCATTACATAATAAACTTCAAGATTCTACAAATGGATGTCCTAGTCCTGGCCAAGCCATCAATCACATTGCTAATCATTCTTTATCCATAAAGTAGTACCTCCACAATTCAAGCATGGGACCATCATAACCATCATTAAATGATCCCCAGCCTCCTCCTCCACTTCCCCACTGTAGGTTTGACCAATAGTCATCACAAAAACCTTGTCTATATCCAGCTTTCATTCTATGTAGAAAATCATGGCCTCTTATACTATGCAGAGAACAGTTCCTGAAAGAGATTCAATGTACTCCCTGCTAGTGACTGATTGATGAAAAAATCAGCAAGCAAAGGAGAGTAGTATTGCTGGAACTGAATTCATCCTAAAGTCTTGGTAAGTACCTTCACGAGGTGGACCATGATTTTTTACAAAATCTCACCAAGATGACACTGATATATAGAATGTATTTTGTATAGTAGATTAACAAATAAAAAAGACAACTGGGTGCACAAGTCCCAGGATAAAAAAGTGCCCAATCTGGTGCCAAGATGAGGAAAAAAGACAGTGATGAATCATCAAGACACAGAAACATTCCTCCAGTGGGGTTAGGCCAGGCTCAGGGGGATAATGGCCGCCCTGTTGTAGAAGGAAGTAGTAGTCCACAAAAATCACAGAAATGGAATGGCCAAAGAGAGCATAAAGATGATAGAGTGGGCTTTTGAGGATAAGAAAGAAATTATGTATTGTTACTATTATGCAAAACGTCCAGCATTTCCAGACATAAGATATAAAAAAAGAGTAAGAGAGAAGTTAGATGAAAAAAATACTTGCAGAAAAACTGCCAAAAGCTTCAAATGTAAATGTGTGTTCATTAATTCAATGAAAAAAGAAGTGACTGAGGAAGTGCAGAAATATGAAGATCAAAATCTATAGATTTTTGAAAGATATAAAAAAGAAATATGGACATGGGAAAGAAAGAGAGAGCTGAGATAGTGCAATATTTATGCAAAGGAGAAAACAAATCAATAGAAAAAAAAGTGGCCTCAAAGATATTCAAAGAGAAACACAGGGAAAGGCACCCGGATATGGAAAATTTCACAATATAAAAATAAGATCAAAAGGGGAATGTAGAACAGAAGATTAATAAAGCAGAAGTTAAGAAATAGAAGCTGAAGTTATGGAATACCTGCAAAATGAAGGATTTAATCTAGAAAGTCTAACACAGGTTATATCACAGCATGAT
Source organism: Protopterus annectens (assembly GCF_019279795.1). Lineage (NCBI taxonomy): Eukaryota > Metazoa > Chordata > Ceratodontiformes > Protopteridae > Protopterus > Protopterus annectens. The sequence continues at coordinate 937,986,790 of NC_056726.1, forward strand.
GGAACAATGAGTCTCCCAAGAAACAGGAGGAACAAGAGATATCTGAAGAAGAAATATGGACATGGGAAAGAAAAGGAGATTTAATGTGTTGCAATATTTATGCAAAGAAGAAAGCAAAACTTATCAATACAAAAAGACCAGCACCAAAGATATTTGAAAACAAATACAGGCAAAGGCATCCAGATAAGGAAAAGTTTGCAATACAAAAAATAAGGAAACAAAGAGGGAAAGTAGAAAGTAGGATTGATAATGGAGACGTTAAAGAAATACAAATTGAGGTTATGGATTACCTGCAAAGTGAAGGAATTAGTACAGAAAATTTAACTCTGATAACATCAGGATAGAATAACAAATCCCCAAATTAAGGAGAAACCAGCGGAGCAGGAAACATCTGATCAGTTACCATATGAAAATACTTTGGAGCCTTCGGTAGGAAACCACTATAAAAGTTCAGTTGGAGTTGTACAGCAAGGGAAGAAACAGGAAATTGTGGCAATGTCAACGTTGTGGAGTCACAGGCCAGTGGGCTCCCATATGAAAGAGGAATGGATGACACAGGATGAAACTGAGGAGAATATGGCACAAGAAAATGCTCTGGAAATTTCTGTAGAATGCCCACAGGAAATGGAGAGCAAAGAGAGTCCCCTCAGTTTACAAGAGTGTGATCTAAGGGAAGAGTTGTTTGATGTAATAGAGATGGATAGACATATTACGATTAATGAAAGAAATAGAGTACAGAAAGTCAATAATACCAAAAATGTTAGAAGGTTGATAAAACAAATGAACACAGTAATCAGGACCGTTCATAGAAATTCTTGTGATACAACAGAAGTAAATAGGGTATATTACTGTGCATCTAAATTAATAACAGATGTCTTATCACAAAAATATAGGGCAGTAAGGGAAAGGAAGGGGAGAACTTAAATGCCTTCATGGAAGTATCGAACAGAGAAAATTATAAAGCTATTAAAACAAGTGTCACTGTTAGAAGAGTACAGAAGAAGGAACAGATAAAAATACTCAGAAAGATGCGATATAAGCAATGTGCAGTATCACAACAGATCAGGATCTATAATACAGTATTGCAAATAATAAACTAAAGATATCAACACAGGAGGAAAAACTCAGAAGATATGCAAATAAATATAAAGGAAAAAGTGCAAAATAAGCAATTTATTGATGACCCAAATAGTTTTATGGAGAATTGGGAAACAAAGCAAAAGGAATAGAAATACCACCAGAAAAAGAAGAAATTGACACATTTTGGAAAAAATATCTATGAAGATCTTGTGAAACATTGCAAAGATGGACAGAAAAAGTATAAGAAAGAAAGAATTCTTCTTCTTCTTTCGGCTTTTTCCAGTTAAGGGTCACCACAGCGGAACTCCAGTCCGCTAATGATTGGCAGTAGATTTTTTACGGTGCAGAGGTACCAGCCTGACATCCAACCTTCAACAAAGGCACGCCCATTCATGCATGTCTTTTGAATGCCACTTGACCGCGGGGATGACATGTAGACTTCACACAGAAGGCGCTCCAGCCAAGAATCGAATGGGAGAACCTCTTTCTGTGAGGTGACAATGCTACCGCTGCACCACCGTGGCTCATAAGAAGTTCAAATGTACAGGATACGAAACAGGATGAAGTAATGGCCAGAGAAATTGCAACAAAATTAAGAAAAGCTCATAACTGGAAAACCCCAGGCACAGATGCAGTACCTAACTTTTGGCTAAAAGTATTAACATTTTTACATGTGTTTCATGAACAGCCGCTGACTTGATTAACAACAGAAAGAACAGTACTTCTCTTTAATAGTAAACCTGCAAGCTATCCTAAAAAACTATAGACCAATAACTTGCCTTCCAACTATGCGTAAACTATACACTGGTTTATAGTTATTTAGAAGATAACTCAATCATGACAATAGAACAAAAGGGTAACAAAGGAAAGTCATGGAACAAAGGATCATTTATTCTTAAATAAAATTATAACAGAGAACTGTAAAAAGGGGAATAATCTAAGTATGGCATGGATAGACTACAAAAAAGCATTTGACAGCATCCCACATTCATGGATAAAAGAGTGCTTGCAAATGTGTAAGATACACACTACACTGGTGAATTACATTACAGTGCAATGTCAGAGTGTCATACTTTAATATGAATAATCACCAGTGCGGTGTCATAGTGTCATACTTTAATATGAATAATCACCAGTGCTATATCATACTGTCATATTTTAATATGAATAATCACCAGTGCTATGTCAGAGTGTCATTCTTTAATATGAATAATTACCAGTGCTATGTCAGAGTGTCGTACTTTAATATGAATAATTACCAGTGCTATGTCAGTGTCATACTTTAATATGAATAATCACCAGTGCTATGTCAGTGTCAAACTTTAATATGAATAATCACCAGTGCTTTGACAGGGTCATACTTTAATATGAATAATCACCAGTGCTTTATCAGTGTCATATTTTAATATGAATAATCACCAGTGCTATGTCAGAGTGTCATACTTTAATATGACTAATCACCAGTGCTATAGCAGTGTCTTTCTTTAATATGAACAATAACCAGTGCTATGTCAGTGTCATACTTTAATATGAATAATCACCAGTGCTATATCTCATACTTTAATATGAATAATCACCAGTGCTATGTCAGTGTCATACTTTAATATGAATAATCACCAGTGCTTTGTCAGGGTCATATTTTAATATGAATAATCACCAGTGCTATGTCAGAGTGTCATACTTTAATATGAATAATCACCAGTGCTAGCAGTGTCATACTTTAATATGAATAATCACCAGTGCTTTGTCAGTGTCATACTTTAATATGAATAATCACCAGTGCTCTGTCAGAATGTCGTACTTTAATATGAATAATCACCAGTGCTATAGCAGTGTCATACTTTAATATGAATAATCACCAGTGCTATGTCAGAGTGTCATACTTTAATATGAATAATCACCAGTGCTATGTTATAGTGTCATACTTTAATATGAATAATCAGCAGTGCTATCACCAGTGCTATGTCAAAGTGTCGTAGTTTAATATGAACAATCACCAGTGCTATGTCAGTTTCATACTTTAAAATGAACAATCACCAGTGCTATGTCAGAGTGTCATACTTTAATATGAATAATCACCAGTGCTATGTCAGTGTCATACTTTAATATGAATAATCACCAGTGCTTTGTCAGGGTCATACTTTAATATGAATAATCACCAGTGCTTTATCAGTGTCATATTTTAATATGAATAATCACCAGTGCTATGTCAGAGTGTCATATTTTAATATGAATTATTACCAGTGCTATGTCAGAGTGTCATACTTTAACATGAATAAATACCAGTGCTATGTCAGTGTCATTCTTTAATATGAATAATCACCAGTGCTATGTCAGTGTCATACTTTAATATGAATAATCACCAGTGCTTTGTCAGGGTCATACTATAGTATGAATAATCACCAGTGCTTTATCAGTGTCATATTTTAATATGAATAATCACCACTGCTATGGCAGACTGTCATATTTTAATATGAATAATCACCAGTGCTATATCAGACTGTTATATTTTAATATGAATAATCACCAGTCCTATGTCAGAGTGTCATATTTTAATATGAATTATTACCATTGCTATGTCAAATGTCATCTTTAATATGAATAATCACCCGTGTTTCAGTGTCATTCTTTAATATGAATAATCACCAGTGCTATGTCAGTGTCATACTTTAATATGAATAATCACCAGTGCTTTGTCAGGGTCATATTTTTATATGAATAATCACCAGTGCTATGTCAGTGTGTTTTAATATGAATAATCACCAGTGCTACATCAGACTGTCATATTTTAATATGAATAATCACCAGTGCTATGTCAGTGTCATACTTTAATATGAATAATCATCAGTGTTATGTCAGTGTTATATTTTAATATGAATACTCACCAGTGCTATTTACCTTTTTTTAACACCCGGTTTTCGGGGACTTTTAATATGAATAATCACCAGTGCTTTGTCAGTGTCATACTTTAATATGAATAATCACCAGTGCTCTGTCAGAATATACTTTAATATGAATAATCAACAGTGCTATAGCAGTGTCATACTTTAATATGAATAATCACCAGTGCTATGTCAGAGTGTCGTACTTTAATATGAACAATCACCAGTGCTATGTCAGTTTCATACTTTAATATGAACAATCACCAGTGCTATGTCAGTGTCATACTTTAATATGAATAATCACCAGTGCTATGTCAGAGTGTCATACTTTAATATGAATAATCACCAGTGCTATAGCAGTGTCATACTTTAATATGAAAAATCACCTTTGCTTTGTCAGTGTCATACTTTAATATGAATAATCACCAGTGCTATAGCAGTGTCATACTTTAATATGAATAATCACCAGTGCTACAGCAGTGTCATACTTTAATATGAATAATCACCAGTGATATGTCAGAGTGTCATACTTTAATAAGAATAATCACCGGTGCTTTGTCAGTGTCATACTTTAATATGAATAATCACCAGTGCTATAGCAGTGTCATACTTTAATATGAATAATCACCAGTGCTATGTCAAAGTGTCGTACTTTAATATGAACAATCACCAGTGCTATGTCAGTTTCATACTTTAAAATGAACAATCACCAGTGCTATGTCAGTGTCATACTTTAATATGAATAATCACCAGTGCTATGTCAGTGTCATATTTTAATATGAATAATCACCATGCATGGAAATGTCATATTTAATATGAATAATCACCAGTGCTATGTCAATTATTTTAATATGAATAATCACCAGTGCTATTCAATTCATATTTAATTGAATAATCACCAGTGCTATTCAGTTCATCTTTAATATGAAGAATCACCAGTGCTATGTCAGAGTCTCACACTTTAATATGAATAATACCATGCTATGTCATTATTTTAATATGAATAATCACCAGTGCTTGTCAGTTCAACTTTAATATGAATAATCACCATGCTTTCAAGGTCATATTTAATATGAATAATCACCAGTGTATAGTGTCATATTTAATATGAATAATCACCAGTGCTATTCAATGTCATATTTAATATGAATAATCACCAGTGCTTTTAATGTCTTTTTTTTTAAAATGAAAATACCAGTGCTATGTCAAATGTCATACTCTAGTATGAACAATCATCAGTGCTATGTCACTTTCATACTTTAATATGAATAATACCCGTGTTTCAGTGTCTTTAATATGAATAATCCCAGTGCTTTTCAGGTCATATTTAATATGAATAATCACCAGTGCTTTCAAATGTCATATTTAATATGAATAACACCAGTGCTTTTCAGTGTCATACTTTAATATGAATAATCACCAGTGCTATAGCAGTGTCTTTCTTTAATATGAACAATCACCAGTGCTATGTCAGTGTCATACTTTAATATGAATAATCACCAGTGCTATGTCAGAGTGTCATACTTTAATATGAATAATCAACAGTGTTTTATCAGTGTCATACTTTAATATGACTAATCACCAGTGCTATGTCAGTTTCATACTTTAATCTGAATAATCACCAGTGCTATGTCAGTGTCATACTTTAAAATGAATAATCACCAATGCTATGTCAGTGCTAT
>NC_056726.1:937992933-938062933 GCF_019279795.1 Protopterus annectens
CGAGTGTCATACTTTAATATGAATAATCACCAGTGCTATGTCAGTGTCATACTTTAATATGAATAATCACCAGTGCTATGTCAGTGTCATACTTTAATATGAATAATCACCAGTGCTATGTCATAGTGTTATACTTTAATATGAATAATCACCAGTGCTATCACCAGTGCTATGTCAGAGTGTCGTACTTTAATATGAATAATCACCAGTGCTATGTCAGTGTCATACTTTAATATGAATAATCACCAGTGCTATGTCAGAGTGTCATACTTTAATATGAATAATCACCAGTGCTATGTCAGAGTGTCATACTTTAATATGAATAATCACCAGTGTCATACTTTAATATGAATAATCACCAGTGTCATACTTTAATATGAATAATCACCAGTGCTATGTCAGTGTCATACTTTAATATGAATAATCACCAGTGCTATGTCAGTGTCATACTTTAATATGAATAATCACCAGTGCTATGTCAGTGTCATAGTGTCATACTTTAATATGAATAATCACCAGTGCTATGTCAGTGTCATACTTTAATATGAATAATCACCAGTGCTATGTCAGTGTCATACTTTAATATGAATAATCACCAGTGCTATGTCAGAGTGTCATACTTTAATATGAATAATCACCAGTGCTATGTCAGAGTGTCATACTTTAATATGAATAATCACCAGTGCTATGTCAGTGTCATACTTTAATATGAATAATCACCAGTGCTATGTCAGTGTCATACTTTAATATGAATAATCACCAGTGCTATGTCAGAGTGTCATACTTTAATATGAATAATCACCAGTGCTATGTCAGTGTCATACTTTAATATGAATAATCACCAGTGCTATGTCAGTGTCATACTTTAATATGAATAATCACCAGTGCTATGTCAGAGTGTCATACTTTAATATGAATAATCACCAGTGCTATGTCAGTGTCATACTTTAATATGAATAATCACCAGTGCTATGTCAGAGTGTCATACTTTAATATGAATAATCACCAGTGCTATGTCAGTGTCATACTTTAATATGAATAATCACCAGTGCTATGTCAGTGTCATACTTTAATATGAATAATCACCAGTGCTATGTCAGAGTGTCATACTTTAATATGAATAATCACCAGTGCTATGTCAGTGTCATACTTTAATATGAATAATCACCAGTGCTATGTCAGAGTGTCATACTTTAATATGAATAATCACCAGTGCTATGTCAGTGTCATACTTTAATATGAATAATCACCAGTGCTATGTCAGAGTGTCATACTTTAATATGAATAATCACCAGTGCTATGTCAGAGTGTCATACTTTAATATGAATAATCACCAGTGCTATGTCAGAGTGTCATACTTTAATATGAATAATCACCAGTGCTATGTCAGTGTCATACTTTAATATGAATAATCACCAGTGCTATGTCAGAGTGTCATACTTTAATATGAATAATCACCAGTGCTATGTCAGAGTGTCATACTTTAATATGAATAATCACCAGTGCTATGTCAGAGTGTCATACTTTAATATGAATAATCACCAGTGCTATGTCAGAGTGTCATACTTTAATATGAATAATCACCAGTGCTATGTCAGTGTCATACTTTAATATGAATAATCACCAGTGCTATGTCAGAGTGTCATACTTTAATATGAATAATCACCAGTGCTATGTCAGTGTCATACTTTAATATGAATAATCACCAGTGCTATGTCAGAGTGTCATACTTTAATATGAATAATCACCAGTGCTATGTCAGAGTGTCATACTTTAATATGAATAATCACCAGTGCTATGTCAGTGTCATACTTTAATATGAATAATCACCAGTGCTATGTCATAGTGTCATACTTTAATATGAATAATCAGCAGTGCTATCACCAGTGCTATGTCAGTGTCATACTTTAATATGAATAATCACCAGTGCTATGTCAGAGTGTCATACTTTAATATGAATAATCACCAGTGCTATGTCAGTGTCATACTTTAATATGAATAATCACCAGTGCTATGTCAGTGTCATACTTTAATATGAATAATCACCAGTGCTATGTCAGAGTGTCATACTTTAATATGAATAATCACCAGTGCTATGTCAGTGTCATACTTTAATATGAATAATCACCAGTGCTATGTCAGTGTCATACTTTAATATGAATAATCACCAGTGCTATGTCAGAGTGTCATACTTTAATATGAATAATCACCAGTGCTATGTCAGTGTCATACTTTAATATGAATAATCACCAGTGCTATGTCAGAGTGTCATACTTTAATATGAATAATCACCAGTGCTATGTCAGTGTCATACTTTAATATGAATAATCACCAGTGCTATGTCAGTGTCATACTTTAATATGAATAATCACCAATAATATAGCAGTGTCATACTTTAATATGAATAATCACCAGTGCTATGTCAGAGTGTCATACTTTAATATGAATAATCACCAGTGCTATGTCAGAGTGTCATACTTTAATATGAATAATCACCAGTGCTATGTCAGTGTCATACTTTAATATGAATAATCACCAGTGCTATGTCAGTGTCATACTTTAATATGAATAATCACCAGTGCTATGTCAGAGTGTCATACTTTAATATGAATAATCACCAGTGCTATGTCAGTGTCATACTTTAATATGAATAATCACCAGTGCTATGTCAGTGTCATACTTTAATATGAATAATCACCAGTGCTATGTCAGTGTCATACTTTAATATGAATAATCACCAGTGCTATGTCAGTGTCATATTTTAATATGAATAATCACCAGTGCTATGTCAGAGTGTCATACTTTAATATGAATAATCACCAGTGCTATGTCAGAGTGTCATACTTTAATATGAATAATCACCAGTGCTATGTCAGTGTCATACTTTAATATGAATAATCACCAGTGCTATGTCAGAGTGTCATACTTTAATATGAATAATCACCAGTGCTATGTCAGTGTCATACTTTAATATGAATAATCACCAGTGCTATGTCAGTGTCATACTTTAATATGAATAATCACCAGTGCTATGTCAGTGTCATATTTTAATATGAATAATCACCAGTGCTATGTCAGAGTGTCATACTTTAATATGAATAATCACCAGTGCTATGTCAGAGTGTCATACTTTAATATGAATAATCACCAGTGCTATGTCAGAGTGTCATACTTTAATATGAATAATCACCAGTGCTATGTCAGTGTCATACTTTAATATGAATAATCACCAGTGCTATGTCAGTGTCATACTTTAATATGAATAATCACCAGTGCTATGTCAGTGTCATACTTTAATATGAATAATCACCAGTGCTATGTCAGTGTCATACTTTAATATGAATAATCACCAGTGCTATGTCAGAGTGTCATACTTTAATATGAATAATCACCAGTGCTATGTCAGAGTGTCATACTTTAATATGAATAATCACCAGTGCTATGTCAGTGTCATACTTTAATATGAATAATCACCAGTGCTATGTCAGTGTCATACTTTAATATGAATAATCACCAGTGCTATGTCAGAGTGTCATACTTTAATATGAATAATCACCAGTGCTATGTCAGTGTCATACTTTAATATGAATAATCACCAGTGCTATGTCAGTGTCATACTTTAATATGAATAATCACCAGTGCTATGTCAGTGTCATACTTTAATATGAATAATCACCAGTGCTATGTCAGAGTGTCATACTTTAATATGAATAATCACCAGTGCTATGTCAGTGTCATATTTTAATATGAATAATCACCAGTGCTATGTCAGAGTGTCATACTTTAATATGAATAATCACCAGTGCTATGTCAGTGTCATACTTTAATATGAATAATCACCAGTGCTATGTCAGAGTGTCATACTTTAATATGAATAATCACCAGTGCTATGTCAGTGTCATACTTTAATATGAATAATCACCAGTGCTATGTCAGAGTGTCATAGTGTCATACTTTAATATGAATAATCACCAGTGCTATGTCAGTGTCATACTTTAATATGAATAATCACCAGTGCTATGTCAGTGTCATACTTTAATATGAATAATCACCAGTGCTATGTCAGAGTGTCATACTTTAATATGAATAATCACCAGTGCTATGTCAGTGTCATACTTTAATATGAATAATCACCAGTGCTATGTCAGAGTGTCATACTTTAATATGAATAATCACCAGTGCTATGTCAGTGTCATACTTTAATATGAATAATCACCAGTGCTATGTCAGTGTCATACTTTAATATGAATAATCACCAGTGCTATGTCAGAGTGTCATACTTTAATATGAATAATCACCAGTGCTATGTCAGAGTGTCATACTTTAATATGAATAATCACCAGTGCTATGTCAGTGTCATACTTTAATATGAATAATCACCAGTGCTATGTCAGTGTCATACTTTAATATGAATAATCACCAGTGCTATGTCAGTGTCATACTTTAATATGAATAATCACCAGTGCTATGTCAGAGTGTCATACTTTAATATGAATAATCACCAGTGCTATGTCAGAGTGTCATACTTTAATATGAATAATCACCAGTGCTATGTCAGTGTCATACTTTAATATGAATAATCACCAGTGCTATGTCAGAGTGTCATACTTTAATATGAATAATCACCAGTGCTATGTCAGTGTCATACTTTAATATGAATAATCACCAGTGCTATGTCAGTGTCATACTTTAATATGAATAATCACCAGTGCTATGTCAGTGTCATACTTTAATATGAATAATCACCAGTGCTATGTCAGAGTGTCATACTTTAATATGAATAATCACCAGTGCTATGTCAGTGTCATACTTTAATATGAATAATCACCAGTGCTATGTCAGAGTGTCATACTTTAATATGAATAATCACCAGTGCTATGTCAGTGTCATACTTTAATATGAATAATCACCAGTGCTATGTCAGAGTGTCATACTTTAATATGAATAATCACCAGTGCTATGTCAGAGTGTCATACTTTAATATGAATAATCACCAGTGCTATGTCAGTGTCATACTTTAATATGAATAATCACCAGTGCTATGTCAGAGTGTCATACTTTAATATGAATAATCACCAGTGCTATGTCAGAGTGTCATACTTTAATATGAATAATCACCAGTGCTATGTCAGAGTGTCATACTTTAATATGAATAATCACCAGTGCTATGTCAGTGTCATACTTTAATATGAATAATCACCAGTGCTATGTCAGTGTCATACTTTAATATGAATAATCACCAGTGCTATGTCAGAGTGTCATACTTTAATATGAATAATCACCAGTGCTATGTCAGAGTGTCATACTTTAATATGAATAATCACCAGTGCTATGTCAGTGTCATACTTTAATATGAATAATCACCAGTGCTATGTCAGAGTGTCATACTTTAATATGAATAATCACCAGTGCTATGTCAGTGTCATACTTTAATATGAATAATCACCAGTGCTATGTCAGAGTGTCATACTTTAATATGAATAATCACCAGTGCTATGTCAGAGTGTCATACTTTAATATGAATAATCACCAGTGCTATGTCAGAGTGTCATACTTTAATATGAATAATCACCAGTGCTATGTCAGTGTCATACTTTAATATGAATAATCACCAGTGCTATGTCAGTGTCATATTTTAATATGAATAATCACCAGTGCTATGTCACTGCGGTTCTGGTGTTGTGGTAGCATTGTCGCCTCACAGTATGACGTTGTCCTGTTTGATTCTCACCTAGACCGTCTTCTGTGTGGAGACATGCATGAATGGGCCTTCCTTCTTTGAAGGTTGTGTGGGAGAGCTCCAACTCAGCACGTAAAAATCTACTGCCAATCATTAGCGGAGCAGAGTTCCGCTGTGTCATCCCCTAACTGGGAAAAGCCGAAAGACACAACAACAACAACCAGTGTTATGTCAGAGTGTCATACTTTAATATGAATCATCACCAGTGCTATGTCACAGTGTCGTACTTTAATATGAATTATCACCAGTGCTATGTCAGATTCTCATACTTATTGTGTAGCAAATGTGAGTTGATAAAAAATATGTTCTAGTAACTTTTGTACTAAATTAAAGTGCACTCAGGTATTGTACTGCAGTCTCATTGATGTCCAAGTAGACAGGTTTGTACTTATTTTGGGAGTGTGAATTGATGTAAAACCTGTGAAGTGTTCAATTCTGGCAAAAAGACCATTTCAGCCACACCATGTAGAAATGGTACATTTTTGCACAGTTCAAAAATAGGGTGTTTTGCATTTTCATAGGTTCATAGGTTGGTGCTAGGCTATCAGCCCTAGAGCATATACAAGCCTAGCCATAACAATTCCCTGGCTATTTCTTCCCACACTATTTACTCCCCTGGACCCTTGTCTAGCAGGGCAACTGACGTGATCCCTGGGGTGAATTTCCTATCTCCCATCCAATCATCAAGGTTCCTTTTGAAGAGGGCCAAAGAGGCATTCTGCTTGACATGTATGGGCAGTCTATTCCAGAGTCTGGGGAGTCTCTGGATCAGGAACTTATCCCTCCAGCATGTTTTGTTCATTGTGATGACAAGGTTTAGATCCCTGGAGCATGTGTCTCTGAGGGATTGGGATTTCTTTAAGTGTAGCATGTCGAACAGCTCTGGGTTTGACATGGCCTTGTATGTTAAGCAGAGATCACCTCTGAGTAGACGATATGCAACAGAGTATAAGTGGACATTTTTTAGACGGTCAGCATAGGGCATCTACTTTAGGCCTGTAAGTCTTTTAGTGAGGTATTTGTTTGGCTTTTCCAGTTGTTACAGATGTCTTGAGAGGTACTACCAAACAGGGTGTTGTATTCTATAATGGGTCTAATGATGGATGAGTTCAGTGGGACAATGACCTCCTTTTTTCTGGATGAAAAGCCCTTAGTGATGAGGTGTGCCACATAGAAGGATTTCCTGACTGTTGTGACAATGTGGTTATTGAAGGTGAGACCACTGTCCACCTGTGTCCCTAAGTTTGTTATCACACTTTCAGTGTTTAGTGTATTGCCACCTATGTGGCAATTCACGAATACATGTTTTTCCCTAAGGGGATAACTATACATTTCTTGGAATTGAGCTTGAGCCCATAGCTCTGGCACCAAGCATCTGTTTCTGTATGGCCCTTTTGTAGAATATCCACATAATTTGGGGGTTCAATAATGACTCCCAGTTTGCAGTAATCTGTGAACTTTGTTAGCCAGAGTCCCTTAGTGTTGGCCTGTACTTCAGAGAAGTAGATGCCAAACAAGAGCGGTTCCAGGACTGAACCCTGAGGTACTCCACTTGTCACTTGTCTGGAGCTGGATTTTGAGTCAGCTACTTTTACAGTGTGGGTTCTGTCAGTAAGCCAGTTGGCAACCCATTGAGAGATGTAGGGATTAATGCCCAGCTTAGTAAGTTTATCTATGATTCCAGAGTGGGGGATGGTGTCGAAGGCCTTGGTGAAGTCCAGATAGGCTGTGTGGACCACCGTACCCTTGTCCACGGCTCTGGAGACTTATTCGAAGAAGTCAGTCAGGTTCAGGAGACATGATCGGCCCTTCACAAACCCAAACTATATGGGGTCCAGTGTTTGAAGGTTGCCAATGTCTTCGTTTATTAGTTCCATGAGAATACATTCCATGGCTTTACAGATCAGGCTAATCAGACTTTTGGGGCAATAGTTCCCAGGATTGAAGGTGGATCCCTCCTTGTGGAGTGGGATAACTGTAGCTGTGCGCCACTCAGTGGGCACAAAACCTGAGGTGAGGCTATGATTAGACCTGACGCTTAGGTGAGGTGCCAGTTCATTTTGTAGATCATGTAGTACACAGCCTTGGATGTCATCTGGTCCCATGGATGCTGTATTCTTAGCTTTGGCGAGTGCGCTTTTTATCTTTGTGGACATTATTACTGGAATTTGACAATCGTTCGGTATTTAGATGGACCCATTAGGCGGTGAGAGGGGGGTGAAGTTTGCACTAAATCGCTCTGCCAGGATACTGGCAATATCCTTGGGATCAGTATATTTAATGCCATTTTAATGTAGCTCAGAGCAGATCTGAGCATTGCCATTTAGATTCTTGACATAGCCTTTTTTTGAGTTTTTTTGAGTATTTGTTGAACATTGCTAGGGTCTATATTCCACATTGTCCCCTTAAGAGGTTGAGACCTATGCTGCCCATTCAAATCATGTCATAAATACCAGTAATTCATTTTCGATTGGTTGTACTTAAAAGTTATACATTTTTTGTTTTTGTCGAATAACATTAAAGCTTCTGTTTTCATTTCTGCTGTTTACTGATTTAGTCTTATTCATTTATTTTCATGATACTGAGTGTATTTTGTTGAGTGTTGTATTCTTAATGGATATGAGTGAAGGCATTGCAAGTGTGGACAGTGATTCAGACTAGAATTGCCCCGCCACATCACCCAAGAAGGTAAAGGCCAAGAAAGCTAAAAGGAGAATTTCATGGTTTCATCCTGAATGGCAAACTGATTTTGCATGGTGTGAAGCATTCCAGGACAATGTGTTCGCTGCTCACTGCACAGTTTGTAAAAAGAGCATTTCTGTGACATATGGTGGAAAAAGTGACTTACTCACTCACAGCCATTCATGTTCTCACATAAGAACACACTGTACCGTGAAATTGGCTGCCACTGACAGTTTTTTAAAGAGAGAAGCATCGTTAGCTGGAATTGATAAACAGGCAATGGCAGCAAAGTTGGCAAGGATCAACCCCAGTATGTGCCATCACATTTCTTGCAATACTGCAGACTGTGGTGCTAAGCTCAATCAGCTGTATCTTGACTCAAGATTTGCAAGAAGATAACTTGTGACCGCACTAAGGCAGAGACGTTGGTGACCAGTGTCCTTGCTCCAAAGTCAGTTGAGTTAATTATTAAGGACTTGACCAACAACACATTGAGATTTTCTGTTTTGACAGATGCATCAAATTTGAAGAATCACAAGATGTTTCTCGCATGTGTGCAGTATTTTACTGTGGAAACTGTCTTTAACAAAAAACTTCTTGACTTTGTTGCGCTCAATGATGAACATTCTACTTCTGTAGCGAACATGATATTTCAGGTCTTGGCTGACATCATCTTGACATTGTGCGCATATCATTGTATTCAGCCAATAATACCAGTGTCAATTATGTGCAGAAGCAGTCAGTCTTCACAGAGTTGCTGAATAGAAATGACAAGATCATCAAAACTAACTACAATGCACATGTGATTCACAATGTGCTGATGAAGATAACTGATGAACTGGACTATGATGTTGAAACAATGTTGACATTTGTTTATAGTCACTTCAGCGTATCAGTGAACCACAGAATGGGCCTACAAAGGTTTTTTTTTTTAATTTGTGAACTGCTGAGACATGTACCAA
The DNA here is from genome assembly GCF_019279795.1 of Protopterus annectens. Classification (NCBI taxonomy): domain Eukaryota; kingdom Metazoa; phylum Chordata; order Ceratodontiformes; family Protopteridae; genus Protopterus; species Protopterus annectens. Next base: position 938,002,318 of record NC_056726.1, read on the forward strand.
CCAGATGACTGTCTCTGGGTCCCTCTGTTAAAAGGTTATTGGAATCTTCGCCAGTGATCATTTTGTATTTCATTGTCCTATGAAAGCTCATGCAAATCTAAGAATAGAAGACACACACATGATCTTGAATCAGTGAAGACTAAAATCAAGAAAGCTTACTTATGCTTTGTGCAAAATATCTCCAGTGTTTTTGGATTATATGTTCATAAAGTGGAGGGGAAGATTTTATGATCATTAAGCTGTTTCCGGTAATGCAGGACTTGAAAAGAAAAATTGAATCGTGCATAGCAGATACGTTTTTTGAATCCAAGACACATGCTGTTCTTGAAAATAAAGATATGCAGCCATTCCAGGCATCTATCATAGAAAATTTTTGCACTGCTCTCGAGGGTTTGACATACCTGAACAAGTGGTTCATTTTCCCAGAGTCAGAAATTGGTATCACTTTTGCACTAAGCCACTTGTCGCTCAGCAAACCACCAGAATTTAAACCTGTAAAAACTGCATGCACTGCCATGGGCTTATTGTTGGAAGTTGACTTGGGTGCATTTTACAATGAATTATGCACGGCTAAAGAAAGCTTGACACGCATTGCTGTTGATTCGACTCTGCCATCACCATGTGACAAATGGCAGAGGTTTTTCAATGCAGCCCATACTGCTGAAGCATTTCCAGTTAACTTGTTTAATGTTGTGTCGGCCTCGTTGTCATTGCCCGGGATCAATGCCTTTCTGGAAAGTTTTTTCTCACTGATGAATTCAAAACGAAGCAGAGCAACTGTTGCTTTGGTGAAATCCAAATTGTAGGTTTTCCGGAATTACAACATGACCTGCAGTGAGTTTTATGAATTTATTTTGCACGATGACAAACTGCTATTATCAGCAGGTAGCACTGAGAAATATTACTGGAGAAAGCACGTGACGGCTTTGAGTGAAACCATACCAAAGGACTAGACTAAGTCTTACCTAACCCTATTACACCTAGTATTATGTTTTCAGCTGTAGTTCTGTTTGTGGTTCCCTGCATGTATGGTTGTTATTAGCTGTTTTCGTACTTACTGCCTTTATTATTTTTCCACTCTTCACTGTAGTAAACCAGTCCCTCTAGTCACTTGGTGCAATATGTGGAATTGTTTTTGATATTTGCTGCTTGTACTGTTGTTTGAATTATAGATAGTGCTATAATTCTAGACTAGTCAAAATTAAAGGATTACATGGTTAATTATCTTTCTCAAGTTACTGTTAGGCCTCTCTTAACCTGGATATGTTCATTAGCTGTGGTGTCTTTTACTGCATGTTTATTATTTGTTGTTTCTAGAATACCTGTTATCTAATCCAATAATCAAAAACACATACATAATTTGATAGAAATACATATTTTACAGCAGATATGTGACAGTTTTGTATGCTAGAAAGCTGTCACAAGATGTTCTAAACCATGCATTTTATAATGCAAAATTACAAAATTTTCACCGGAGGTGATAATGCTGGTGCCCATGCCCCTCTCCCCCAAAATTTCTCATTGCATCTTCGACACTTGTATATCTTATCTATTGCCCTGGTATAATCAGATTAAAAAGGAGGGCTTCCCCATGTAGTAATCTGACTTATTACTAGGATGGAAAAGTGAACAGGTCATTCAATATTCACAAGTGGGGTATATGATCAAGCTGGTGAGGACAAAAAACATCTCTACTACATGCAAATATCAGAAATATCTTTTGGTAGTACTTAATTTTGCCATAAATCATAAGACATGGTCCTCATTAATAGTCAATTGTGGACTTAGTTTAGGGCCTTAAAGGAATATAGTTTGTGGTGGGAGGACCAACTGTTGGTTACATTATCTTTTAGTAAGAGTTTTATCATTGTATTTTCTTCTCTGAGTTGCATCAAAAACAAACTGATTAGTTATTTTCAGCAGTCCTGCTGTTTGTGCAAGACTGCTGTGCAATGTTTTAGATAATTTTCCATTGTTTACCTTGTTGTACAACAGTGGCTTTGATAAACATAAGTAAGGAGGGGTGAAGCTCTCATGTTGGGGGTACAAGGGGCTTGCCCACACAAAATTGCTTGTGTGTGTGTGTGTGTGTGTGTGTGTGTGTGTGTGTGTGTGTGTGTGTGTGTGTGTGTGTGTGCTCACGCGCGCGCATTTTTTTACTAGATAGATATTTCATTCAGTTAAGAAAATATTCTTAAAGTTTGGATGGTGCAGTGGTGCAGTGGTTTGCATTGTCACCTCACAGCAAGAGGTTCTCCAGTTTGATTGTCAGCTGGAGTGCCTTCTGTGTGGAGGCTGCATGTCCTCCCTCCATTCATGTGGGTTTCCTCTGGGTCTCCCATTTCCTCCCACATTACAAAGACATGTCTGGAGTGTTTTTCCACAGGCCTCCGCTGAGAATTGGTTTGCTCCAAGTTGGACTTTCCTAGTAAACAAATGTTAAATAAATAATAAATAAATGAATAAATAAAATTCACTGAAACATTGTATGTCTAAAAAGTGTTTTCTATAAACATAAGAGAATCACTGGCAGCTATCACTTGAACATCCAGGGAACTTGATTATTTTACTAGATGCTGCCCAGTGGTGATGAAGGACTTTACACTGATATTGGGTTGAGAGGGTGGCCTAATGGTTAAGGTGTTTGCTTTTCAAACACAAAATGCAAAGTTTGAGTCTCACAAGGGAAAATTGGCTAGGCTTAAAATGGCTCGGAAGGGCAGTTAGCTTAATACTAAACAATGAACCTCTTAAAAGACTGGACATTGGATGTTTTGCTTTACTCAAATAATTCATTAATTGTTAGTCAACAGCAGTTATTCAGCCTATGCTAGCAACTGGACCATATTCATGGCTCCAGTATTGGTGATCCTTTCTTAATCTAGCAAATACCTTAGCATCCCCAGTCTCTATCTTAGCCTACATTTCTTAGTTACTAGAATATAAACAGTCCAACCCTGCACCAGACTGTTGCATTGCTTATAACCAAAGTATGTGTGGATCTTGCTTATATTTGTAGCATTATACAAAAGGTTTTCATAAGTGTGTATTAGGCTAATGACCACTGGGGCCTTTTCAAGCCAAGCCATGCATACCAAATATTTGACAAATTCTGGTAAGCAGGGGACTAGGAAGATGAAACATTTAAAAGAAGGGGTGTGGAAGATGAACCATTTACAGGTTGCCTATGTCCATTAGAGACATAGGTGCCAAACCAGCAGTGAACTTCTGGTTCCTTGTCCAGTCGTCAAAGTTACATTTGAATTGGGTTAGGTGGAATCTCTGCTACACATGTATGAGGAGCTTGTTCCAGAGAAGGAGTAGTCTCAGAAATACATTCCTGTCTCTCCAGCATGTCCTATTTATATCACAGGCATAATTTAAGTTTTTAGAATAGGTAATTCTAGTGCTGGTTGTTTTGTAGATATGCAGGAGGTCCATCACAGTGGGATCCAAAGATGCCTTCTATGCCAGGCATAGATCTTCCCCCAACAGCCTGTAGGAGAAAGAATGCATGAACAGGGCTTTGAGGTGATCTGCACAGGACATGTTATTTATGCCCTGTATTCTTCTAGTGAAGAACCTCTGTGGACATTCCAATTATTGGACGTGCCTAATTAGGTAAATACCTAAGGGGACATTGTACTCAGTGATAGGTTTGATGAGTGCCAAATACAGTGGAACAATGACATCCTTGAACCTAGATCCATACCTTTGTTTATAAATTGTGCAACACAGACCGATTTCCTGACTACTGTAGACAAGTGATGGTCAAAGGCTACATACTGTGTTATGTGTTTGCCTAAGTCCCTGACTACTGGGTCAACTCCTAGGGGGTGCTTTGTGAATAGTGTAGATTCCTGGGGGAGGGCAACTTCCCATAGGATACTATTATGCATTTGATATTTTGCACAATGATCAACTTTTCATTATAAACAGAGCATATTCATATATAAACTTTATAACATTTAAAAAATACCTTACATGAAGAGCTGGCTTTTTTACCACTTTTTTAGTTCAGTTTCTATATGGTATTAATTTCTGGGTCTATAAATAAAGTCAGGCCAATGCATGTGCATGTTTCATTTAAATTGCTACAAGTCTGCTGATAGTTGTATGATCATTTTCAACCTTCTATATATGTATGTATGCATGAACATATGAATGCACGTGTCGTTTGCTGCTTTTGAAATAGCTTTATTTCTCTTAATGTGCATGTATATATGAATTTATATGTTGTTTGCTTTTCTCGAAATAGTTTTGTCCCTTAACATGCATTTCAAGTAACGTAAGATAAAATAAATCAGCTTGCAATTGGAGAACTAATTGGCCTGGGAGCAGATTGACAGCACCAATTACTTGAAAGGAAATAGATAGAAACTCATCACCTTATGACATTTGTAAGCCAGCCCATTTCACAGAGAATATTCCCTTTGGTGAGTTGCTGGGAATGTGTTCATCTAATGATAAATTTGAAGTACAAGCTGCAGTAATGAGTAAAAGGTTACAGAACTGCAACCATGAACCCGCTTCTATTTATAAGACACGCATTAAAGCTAACAGCAGCAGATAATACTGAAATCTTACATCAGAGATCACATCTCATTAGCACAATGTGAAACAATATGTTATTATTCAGCAATGAATGCAGCAAGTATGCCGATGTCTTCATTTGTTACTGTAAAACAAAGTTCTTTTTTCTTTTAAATAAGGTTGTGATCAGAGATTTACATCGAAAGGCATGTTAAAATTGCTACAGGATTTTAATTCCTTTAATTTCTTGTCCTCAGTAAGATGATGGTATAACTGCACAGGTTTAGTAAGACATTTATAAAAGATAAAGTATTAAACATGTAAGTAAACCTTTATGATATAAGAAAATGGTAATCTTGTATGGAAATATTTAGCAAATCAATTGTATCAGTCATGTTTTTAGATTTATTTTAAAACCAGAAATGCTGTGCAGAAGTGTACTCATAAGGATTAATAAAGACCTCTGTAAACTGGAAGCATTTACTTAAATATATTTATGTTTATGGCTGCAACAAAAGAATATTAAACAGTTTCAGTCGGTGAACGTTTTGGAAATGATTTAATAGTTGCTGGGAAGTTTACTTTGATGCAAATTGATTTCTTTTTTTATCGTAAAGCCATATACAAAACAGAAAAGTCTGAATGATCAACACTGCAACAATGTGCTAATCAGTGAAAAGGATATATATATATATATATATATATATATATATATATATATATATATATATATATATATATATATATATAGTCAACAATTACTTGCCATTCAAAAGAAAAAAAAAACATTCACTAACTTGCATTTCAGAAGAGAAATAGAGAAAAAGACAAAACTGCTTAAATATTACACAGAAGCATTATACAGTCCTAATATTTTCACAAAACACATAACATCAGAAATATGAAAATCCTTACTTAAGATTACAATAAACAATTTCTTATACATGGAAGCTAGAATATATGATAAGACAGTGAAAGAACTAATGTTTCATAAAGGATATGAAACAAAACAAAAAATATCATGGTTTTCATCATTCTTGGCAAGCTAATTCTTTGTTTTCAGTAGGTACTGCTTGATTTGTTCTAACTTCAGAATATCTACCTAAATACTTCATCGTTAAAATTTCAGGGTCTATGTATTAGTTTGCAGTGACAAGCACTGCCCACATAGTTGCAAACCAGGTACTCCTGACAGTGATTGATATTCTCACTCCAACAGTCTAATCAGTAAAAAAGGGTCTGTTGCCATGGATATGAATTTTCCTACTGTCTCCGTTACTGGCTTGGTGGATATGGGCATCCTGAGGCAATGTAGAAATTGCCTCATGTTTACTGACAACCAATTAATTCTCAAACAAACTGATGTGGTATATGAGAGATGTATTTAAACAACATCACTGGAGGAAAAGCTCTTACATAAAAGTACTCCTAATTTCAATAAGGTTGTCAGTAGTACACATGCTGCACCCATCACACACAATTCAAAGCAGACATACAGACCTACATATACTAAGGCACTTACATGTAACCTTCCTAAACCACAAAGACCTCCTAGACAAAGTACGCGTAAGAAATACACTCAGCAGCCCCAAATACATTTTTTCAAAACAACACCCACATCAACAAATAGAGCTACATCTCATGGAGCCTCTATCTCTAAGCCCATAAGGCAAGTTAACACACAATCCAACATTCTAGTCATTGGAGACTCCATCGTGAGACACACTGTTGTCCCTGTCACCAGGCTAAGTAAGGAGAAAGTTATGGTCAGTTGCTTATCCAGGGCTAGGATCTGCCACATTATGCATGCACTCAGGTCACTGGACCACAATTACCAATATGACTCAGTCATAGTCCATGAGGAAGTAAATGACCTGAGATGTACCTCCCTAGACTATATGAAGAGAAATGTCATAGTGCTCTCGGAATATGTGTCTCAGCCTGGTACCTAGCTTTGAGCAATATTTTACCTTCTCCAAGGATGATGCCACAATACGAACAAAGATGATTGACTTTAATAATTGGCTTAGTTTCTGGTGTCATTCTAAGGGGGTGCAATATTTGTCAACATGGAAGGAGATGGTCAACAGACCATGCTACTTTGCCAGGGATGATCTGCATTGCTCCCCTCTAGGCTTTCGAATGTAAGCTAAAACATTGTTTTCCTCCATAGTGCCTTTTTAGGAAATGCCAAACTGAAAGTACTTCTGACATAGCAAATCAAAACCAAGAAAATCTAAAGGTATTACTGCTCAGTGCTAGGAGCCTAAACAAAAAACTCCACTCCCTAGAAGCTCTCTTTACCCTAGAGAATGCTGATGTCTGTGCGGTCTCTGAGATGTGGTTTAAAGTTGTGGAGAGCACACCAACAGTGCAAGGTTATACTGCCTTCCACACATTTAGACCAGCTACTTCGCAGGCAGGGACTAAAGGTGGAGGTGTCTCTATTTACATCTAAAATAAATATACTTCAAGGCTTGTCAAACAGGGTAATGCACTTGAGCTACTACGTGTTCAAATCATCATAGGTAAAATCTAATACTACTTCCTTGCAAGCTATAGACTCCCCTTTTATTTCCCAGGAAACCCATACCATGTATTTAAACTTATTAGAAACACTAACCATCCAACCCACTACCATATTCATGGGTGACTTTAATTACCCTACTATTAACTAGGAATCCTATACGACATCAAATGTACATGCACAGAGATTCCTGGATTTTGTAAACACAAACGCCCTGGACCAGATAGTCAATACACCAACCTGGGGTGCAACCTCACTGGATCTGTTCCTCACTAATATGGGATAGTGCTTTACACCGCCTACTTTAATGCCTTCCCTGGTAGTGTCAGACCACAAAATGGCCTCCTCTAAAGTAAAAATAAAATCTGGATCCTCAGCTCAACCGGGAATATTCAGAAACTATTCTAAGGCTAACCTCCTGCTATTAAGTGAGAACCTGGCAAAATTTCAAGCCCCTATAAACCTTGAAAGCACTTTGGCCTATGCAGAACTGTTCACAAAAACCCTGTACAAGCATTTTAATAGCTGTATAAAGGCAGCTGTACCCACCAGGAAGATGTACAGAACTAACTCAAAAAACAAGCCACTCTGGTGGAATCACAAAATCATTCAGATGTATAACAGGAGGAGGACAATCATGACAAAAATTAGGAGGTGCAGCACCCAGAAGGATAAAAGAACTCTCATCAAACTAAACAAACAACTCAGAGAACAAAGAGGTCTACCAAAGCCATATCTGAGGTAAGTTTGGCCTCCCAGGCCAAGGACATCTACAAAGCATTCTTTAGCTATGTCCACAACCTTAAAGGCAATACACAATTGTGTGCAAGCTCATTGTAAATGGAGACACCCATACTGAGCCAGAAGATATAGCAAACCTTCTGGCTGATAAATTCAGCTCCATCTTTACTCCTCTCTCCCCCTCAACCTTCCCTCAGGAAAAATCATCAAATATAACTCCCTACTATCACTAGGGAACAGGTCCTTAATGCTCTCTCTAAGACAAAGAAAATTGCATCAATGGGCCCAGACAATATCCCAGGATGCCTTCTAAATAGCACGAAACATGACCTATCAGGGCCTCTGGAATTACTATTTAACTGTAGCCTCCAAATAGGCTTCGTCCCTCATGAATGGAGAAAGGCAGCTTTCATCCCTCTGTACAAAGCTGGGCCATCTACAGACCCTGGAAACTACAGACCCATAAATCTCACTAGTCTTATATGCAAAGCCATGGGAAGAATTATCATGGGGATGGTCAACAGAAATATAGTAAACCTCCAGACACTGGACCCAACACAGTATGGTTTCATCAAGGGCAAATCATGCCTACTCAACCTGGTGGACTTCTTTGAGAAGGTCATCAAAGCAATGGATGAGGGCAGAATCATTCACAATGCCTACCTTGACCTGGCCAAGGCATTTGACACAATACCCCACTCTGGCATTGTTGACAAACTCAAGAGGTTAGGTACAAACCCGTATGTCACACGGTGGATAGCCAACTGGCTCACAGACAGGACCCAGGAAGTTAGAATTAGGGAGTCCACCTCTACAAAGAGGCCAGTCACAAGTGGAGTCCATCAGGAATCAGTCCTTGGACCGCTCCTTTTTGGCATTTACTTCTCAGAAGTCAAGGCCAATGTCAGTGGTCTGTAGCTGACTAAATTTGCAGATGATTGCAAATTAGGATCTGTCGTTGAATCTCACATTGACACAAAAGTTCTCACGGAGGGGATGACACAGACAAATAACTGGTGTCAGAGCCATGGACTAAAACTAAATGCCAAGAAATGCATAATAGCATCTTTTGGAAAGTCATCCATCCCTGATAACTATCATATTGACAACACACCCCTTAGAATTGACCCAATAGTCAGGGACTTAGGGATACACATAGATAGTAATCTAGACTTTAAGCATCACGTGTCTACAGTGGTGAGGAAATTGTTCTATGTTGTACAACTTATAAACAAAGGTATATCATCTAAGTCTAAGGAAGTCATTGTTCCACTGTAATCGGCATTCATTAGACCTATCATTGAGTACAATGAATGGGAGGTTGGCATAATGGTTAAGGTATTTACCTTGCAGACACAATGTGCAGGGTTTGATTCTCACATGGGGTAATTGGCTAGGCTTAGAATGGCCCACAAGGGCAATTAGCCTAGCACTAATCTATGAAACTATGAACAATGCACCCTTTGGTATGTACCTAACCAGGCATATCCAACAACTGGAATGTCCACAGAGGTTCCTCACTAAAAGAATACAGGGCATAAGTAATATGTCCTATGCAGACTGCCTCATGGCCCTATCCCTGTATTCTGTCTCCTACAGGCTTTTGAGAGGAAATCTATGCCTGACATACAGGGCATTGTCAGACCCCACTCTGATGGACCTCTTGCGTATGCACAAAACAAACAGTATCAGAATTACCAGTTCTAAAGATTTAAACCTTGCCTGTGATATCAACAGGATCTACTGGAGAGATAGTATGTATCCCAGAGACTACCCCATCTATGCAACAGGTTCCCCATCCATGTAAATCAGAGTTCCTCCCTAACCAAATTCAAGTGCAGTTTAGACAATTGGATGGGAAACCAGAAATTCATCCCTGGTTTAGCACAAATGCTGCTAATGCAAACAGGTAATCTAAATGGTTCATCTCCCAGGGCCATGCTTAGACTTATCAAGGGTATCAGAACTTGTCAGAGATTTGGGATGCATGGCTTGGCTTAAAAAGGCCCTTGTGGTCTTTAGCCTAGTAAACACCTATGAGCCTATGAACTTATGAATGATCCCTTAACTCCAACTTAATTCTGTTGGACCATCTCCATAGCCCTCTACTTGACTGAAGGAATGTTTACATTTCCAGTCACACATCTTGCATGCATGGTGTAACAAAGATGCATTCAGAACTTGGACAGACTTTCAAAGGATTTCCAGGCAGACACTATCACTAGACGACTTATCAGCACATTTTATTTATTTATTTATTTCCAGTTTGATAACCGGGGAGGTCCACTGGGCTCAAAGGGCCCATTTTCAGTGGAGGCCCGGGGAGAAAAGCTACACATTAAAAACAATTTCACAGATAAAACAATTAAAACAAGCAAGCAATGAAAATTATATATAACAATTAAACAGGTAAAAAGCTCCACATTAAAAACAATTACAGAGATAAACAATTAAACAAGCAAGCAATGAATGATCATTCTCCCTTGCACTAACCAAACCCAATCAGTGCAAGTCAAACATCAACAAAATCATAAACTCTGCACCAGAATTATAGCTAGGTCATCTGACCCTGTGGCAGTTCTCAAAGTAGCACACCCTATCCACTCAAAAAAAAAAAAAATATATATATATATATATATATATATATATATATATATATATATATATATATATTACTACAGAAAACGATAATATTCATGATTTATACGTATATTAGTTGCTTTTCAAGATGCAAAATCAAATCATGCATTAGCATAATTGCTGTGAGAATAATGCTTGGACAGTACAATGATGCAGTTATTGAATGCTGTGTACATTACTTAAGAAACAAAAGTACCACCTTGACACTAGTGCAGCCACTCCCATTGCTCAACCCTAGTTCTGCCTCTGGTCTGTGCAGTGTGACCAGTTCAGAAAGGTTACCAGGAGGTGCATACCTTGCGGTCACCATTTCTGATTCAGAAACAGTCTTATCACTGTGCTTTAGCATGAAGACATGGAGCACTGCAGTGGTCAGTCTCTGTGGCCATGGTAAATGCTAAGGAGGCGTTCTCTGGGACAGTCAGATGATAATTAGCCATGTGCTCTTGCCTGGAACTGCCTGCTTTAAGGCATCTAAGTAGATGAAGGATTCAGAGAATCAATCAGCTGTATAAAGTAGCATAGCTGCTACTGGCTGCTCATGTTAATAAACAAAGCCAAAAGGTTGCGTCTACCGACTGTGGTACAGAAAGGTGCCAGGGAGTTTAGTAGTTAGGTAATGGTGAGTGTGTGTGTGTGTGTGTGTGTGTGTGTGTGTGTGTGTGTGTGTGTGTGTGTGTGTGTGTGTGTGTGTGTGTGTGTGTGTGTGTGTTGGGGGGACTGTCACATCTCCACACTTCCCTAGACTAATGACCAAATTCTGCAACATAAGGTCAAGGGGAGACACTAGATACCATGGATAACTCTTTAATATCATGCCTTAACAGCACTTAGAGTCAGGGGGGAATACTAGCCTCCATGGAGAACTCTTTAATATTGTTGCTTAACAGCACTTAAGGTTGGAGGGGGGACGCTAACTACCACCAATAACTCTTTAATATCATTGCCTTAGTGGCAGTTAGGGTTGTCAGTGGGGGGCACTAGCCACCACAGATAAGTCTCTATACATTGTTGCTTTAATGGCACATAAGCAAGACATGGGTTGGAGAGGAACACTATTCACCATGGAGGAAACTGTATGTAGTGTGCTTTAAAGGAAATTAAAAAAAAAAGAGTTTTGTAGCATGAAAAACATTCTAGGCTGGGCACTAGACACAAGGATACTTTTCAGAGTGTTCCATGAAGTCAATATAAAAGACTGAAACTCTGCAAACTCTTCTTTAGACAGAGGATATCAGTTATCTGTCTACCACCGGAAGACAGCAGGGGTATGTGAAAATAGTACTTAGGTATGTTTAAAAATAGATATGTAGAGTGAAAGTGTGCGTATGTGGGGGAAGGTTCAGTCTTTGTTCCCTGTACACCTGAGCATTAACCCAGTACATTAACTAATGTGTTACTGTATTTTTTTACATAATAATAATAAGTACAAAGCTCTAACATGTAGCATAATTCAATACTTCCAGCAGCATGTGATTGCTATGAAGGACAATGGGGCAGTTTCAGTAAAAAACTAGGAGGAACACTAAGCGACACTAGGTAAACTCTGCAAATTATTAATGGGAATAACTTAAAAAATTTAATTAAACATTAACACTAACATCTATATGCAGTCTGTAAACACTAGCAAGACTGTGACTCTAATGTGTGCAGTTACTGACTAACTGTAAGGATCCATAATTTACAATGGCATGGATAAATAAATAAAGACTTTGTGGATGTCCTAATAACTCAGACAGATAAGAAGTGTGTGTGTGTGTGTGTGTGTGTGTGTGTGTGTGTGTGTGCGTGTGTGTGTGTGCGTGTGTGTGTGTGTGTGTGTGTGTGTGTGTGTGTGTGTGTGTGTGTGTGTGTGTGTGTGTGTGTGTGTGTGTGTGTGTGTGTGTGAGTGTGTGCGTGTGTGTGTGTGTGTGTGTGTGTGTGAGTGAATGAGAAGGGTGCCTGTGCTAATGCAGTACACTGGCTGTCAGTTTTAACTACTGCAGAAAGGTGCGGATTTGTACTAGTGTTAGTTAAAGGTGGTTCAAATATGCAAATTAGCTGCTAATGAGGTATTTTCTCATTGCAGCTAAAGTGTCTCTAACCCACATTTTCCACATCATAGAAACAAACCCTTTTTATCACAACTCTTATAACAAGCTCTGGGGTTCTTTTTGAATCCTCCATTGTGGTTTAGGTCTAATTTTAAGATGGCCTTCACTAAGGGGGAAGGATGGACCAAAATTTCTGAATATGGGAAAAGTTCCAAAACCTGAGAATGATATCAGCCCCACTCCTCCCACACTGTGCACCCACAGTAATCTGAACTCCTGTATCCTAACCTTTTGCTATCAGAAGGGGGTCAACAGACCAATGCTCTGAATACCATACCTGTTTCAATATCCAACACCTTCAAGGATATGGGGACATTAATAAACAATAAATTAAGTTTTTAACAGTTTCTGAAATACCATTTAATCTCATGTTCCAATAAACAGGGGTGTTAAAGGGGGTCTACTTTAAAACGTCGAACGTACGAATCACCGACACGTAAATTACCGACCGCAAATGAACGAAAGTAAAGTTCGCCGAACAGTCTAAACATCGACCTCCGCTTCAACGACGCATCTGCAGTAACGCGAACATCACTCATATACTCCACAACATAAAGACTATAACAGTGATTCCCAACACTGTAACAGCAGATTTATGATCATACATTGAACGGAAACAAAATACTTGTATGATCTTTACAACGTCGCTGATAAATAAACGTAAAGAGCAGCAACAGTTCCCACTGTAACATCATGAAATGAAAGAAACAAGTGTTCTACTTAACCATGTGAAATAGTTCTCTTCAGTAGACTCCCGACAAATTTGTGCCGTAAACGCAAACCCCTCAGCAGTGTAACGCAACATCGCACGTTTAACTACAGATATATTTGTACTCTCTGCATAATAGACAAAGACTTCTTCTCACATCCTTTACAGTTGTACTTAGCATACTATTTCATGCGTCTCTAGTTTCAACAACAGTATAGCACATTAAACTTTCAGCAATCTCGCTACAGCCTTCATGAAATCTAATGCAGTATATTCTGCCCTGTTGTGTAGCACTGTCAGAAACCGTTCATGTCTAGCCAGTAACCTCCTTTTCTTAGGTGATGGTGGGACACCGGTTGACATACGCACACGTAGTTCATCAACCCTATCCTGTTCTCTGCAAAGGCAGGACATATTTAATTGTCGGTGATTTGATTGTCGATCAGTACACATTTCGTGTAACTGCAATGTCAGACATTCAGTCTCGACGTACTGGGTTTCGCTCATTCGTACGTTCGACGTTTTAAAGTAGACCCGTTAAAGGCACCCAGGATCAGGGTAAAGGGTTGAATCTTGATAGATTCGAAGAGGTCTAGATAGGCAGTATGGGCATCTTGGGTCAGATGTGGGCACCGGTAGCTAGCTATGATTTGTATAGGGGTCTTGTCAATGGTTAATTGCATCTGGAGTGTCTCCTGTGCTTCATACTGTTTGACCAGCCTGGAGGTGTGTATGTCTTTAATATATATTGAAACTCCACCTCCTTTGGCTTTACTACCCACAGTTTGGGGTCTGAATGTATGATAGAATGAGTAACCAGGTAAGGCTGGGATGCTCCCCACAGCTTTGAACCAAGTTTCTGTGACTGCTGAGATGTCAGCATTTTGCAGGGTTAGGAATGCTTGCAATGAGTGCAGTTTCATGTTTAGACTCCTAGCATTTAGCAGCATGACCTTTAATTTGTGTTTTGTTGAAATTTTTATGTTGGTAGTTTTAACTTCATCACTTTTCCTAAAAAAGGCACTATAGGGGAGGCAGGAACCTTTGCCAGAATCCTGAATCCCAGGTGAGACAGATGCAGGCCATCTCTGACAAAGCATCGTGGTCTGTCGATCATATCTTCCTAGGCTGTCAGGTACTGGATCACACCAGATACTAAGCCAATTGTTAAAGTCAACCATTTTCTGTTTTTATTTATGTATCATTCTGGGTGATGGTAGAATGTAGCTTAAGGCTAGGGACATACCTGCCTGGGACACATATTCAGAGAATTCAATCATGTCTCTCTTCATATAATCCAGGGAGGTATGTCTCAAGTAATTCACACTAACATGGACTATGACAGAGTGAGAACAGTATCTGTTATTGAGAGAGTTGAGTGAATGTGTGATATGGTGAATTCTGGCCCCTGACAGACAACTAACCATGACTTTCTCCTTATCCAGCCTGGTGAGAGGCACATCTGTGTGTCTCACAATGGAGTCACCTATGACTAATATTTTGGGTTTATGATTAAGCCTTAGTGGTTGTGAGACACAGGTGTGTGAACTATGAGTGGTATGTGGTGTGGAGGGCTGTGGAGATCACGTGCGTTTTTGGCTCATAGGTTTTTACCTAGGAGGTCTCCTTTGTTTGGGTATGTTTCTTTTGAGGACCTCCACATATGTGGGCTTGTGCTGTATCAGGTCTTTTACCCCGGGGAAGTGGCTTAAAGCATTGCAAAATACTTTTGAATTTCACCCTCCACTGTTTATTCAAAAACGCTGTAACAGCAAGCATAATAGTATTACAAAACAAACAAAATGATGCTCACACACGTGCACACACACACACACACACACACACACACACACACACACACACACACACACACACACACACACACACACACACAACTCAGTAAATTAGTGCCAACAATACAGAGTAGAAATGAGAGCCAATCTTTACAAGTACATATGCATCTGAGAATACTTCTAGTAACAGTACTATAGTTAATTGCAATGTAACAAGTTACACCAATAATTAGAAGAAAACTTCCCCATCCCCCTTGCCCTTACACTATTAATTAATTAACAAAATGTAAATAAGATACTACAAGAAACTTACAACTAGTCCAGACTGCATTCTCTGAGCTCAATGTACTACATAGAAGATTATGTTTAGGTCTCCAATCATAACCAGCTTATAATCTGTTTAAGATATGGATGACAAGAAATATACTTTGAGAGCAAAACGCATAGGTTCATAGGTTCATTAGAAGGTTACTAGGGTAGCGGCCCTATAGTCCTTGTAAGATTATCCATACTTATCCCGAGTTGCCCAAATTGTCAGTGGTTAGGTGAGTAACGTCAGCAGAGGTAACGATCAATGGTAGTTAATAATGACTTCCTCTGTCCAGGAGGGAAATGGGCACCGCCCCAGGAGTGAATTTGCAGTCACCCATCCAGAGGGTCAGGGAGAGGCTCTGTTATGTGAATTGGAATCTTGTTCCAAAGAAGTGTCAGTCTCTGGGAGATATATCTATCTCTCCAGCATGAACTGTTCTTGTCAGAGGCTAGGTTAAGATCCCTGGAGTGAGTGACTCTTGTGCAGTTTGATTTTTGAATGTGTAGCATTTCCATCAGGGACAGGCAAGAGATGAAGCTTGGCATCAATGCTGAGAATGCATAATCCATTCTGATCAGAGTTTTGATCATAATTCTTTGTAGAGAATGAAGATTTATCTGCTCAATGTACTATTATTTGTCACTCAAAACTGTAATTTAAAGAAAATTGCCATGTCTTCTGCAGGTAAAGCAATGGCAAAGTGGCTGATGTCCTTACATATCCCCTGTGTAAGGGAAGCGGTCTGAATCAAAACAGTGGCTGTAATGTAGCAGAGAGCAGGCACAAACTGGAGTTGAAACAAGCCACTTCATGTCCTCCTGCTGCTATTTACTGGTCAGCATTATCTGCTTTTCAGTGCCAGACACAATGTTAACAGCACCTAGGGGTGCTGAACAATTGTTAAGTACTCCTCTAAGGGCTGTTAAGGCCAAGTCTCACACTAGAGTTGCACTGACCAGGATATAATTTAACCATTTTTGGAGTGTAATGACAGCACTCCATGCACTACAATGAAATAATGTTTTTTTTATCACTGTTGCCATGCAGCTTTTAAACTAAATTTACTCAATCAGGGGATTAACAGGGTTGGCTTGGAAGGCTTGAATAAGGTAAAAGAGTACCTGAGAGTTACCATTTTGAAGGAGGGAAACTATACAAACTCCATTGCTGGCTCTTACCAAGAAAAGACACTTTGGTAACACATTGATTAATAGGATATATTGTTAACATTCATTATTATACAACTACTAGTATAAGAGTACAGTTCACTGCCAAACACATGCAATTTTTTTTTCTTCACATACTTCAGTTAACGTATAAATAAAGACTAGACTCTGTTTCATAGCTTTCTACAAATGTTTCTTTATGTCTGATCAAGTAGGGGTGACATGAAATCCTGTTTACAAAAGGGTTTCTCTCCCAATACTAAATCCACTTTTTGAGGCTGTCAAGATGGGTTATGATAAAAACGTATCAGAGCAGGAAAGGATGTGAATATAACCAGGCAATAATATGGACTGAAAAGAAAGCAAGAAAGAATTGGGGGTGTCTGAGACACAAACAGTATATTGTGATAGGTATACCAGAGATGAGTGGGGGCAGACAGGGAAGGCATTGTGTTGTCATGGAAGGCAGAACATAGAGAATAATGACATGCATGAGTCATATGCTGGTAGTGTTGCCATGTTTTCAGATAGCAAAAGTGGGACTTTTTATGAAAATGTAATTTTGCAAGATAAACCTTGTTCACAACTAGTGCAAGGACTGGGTTTCGCTTTTTTGTCAAAATAGAATCTATTTTTGAAATTGAGTTGTTTTATTGTTTCATATTATATTAATGACTCTCAGACACAAAATAATTGGAGGATGATGGCGGACAACACAGTGATGCAGCGGTAGCATTGTTGCCTCACAGCAAGAAGTACTCTGGTTCAATTCTCAGCTGGAGTGCTTTCTGTGTGGTATCTGCATGCCATCCCTGCATTCATATGGGTTTTCTCCAGGTGCTCCAGTTTCCTCCCACGTTACAAAGACATACATCTGGAGCGTTTCTTCCTGGGCCTCTGCTGAAAATTGGCTTTGTTCCAAGGCGGACTTTCCCAATTAACAAATGTTAAATAAATAAATTGCTTTATCCAGCTATTAAAGGAAATATAGGAAATACTTTTTGCCCTAAAAAGTTCAGGGCATTAGCCATTTTTCGTGTTTATATTAGTACACTGCTACAAAATCAGGGACTATCATGCATAAATAAGGACTAGTAGTAAACCTGTATGTTAATGGAAACTATCACATGTGCAAATAATAAAATCAAGCATGGCTATACCATTTAGGGATGCATTAAAGCTTGATGAGCATCACCAATCTATTGTCCTGAACACAATTTTTCAGGGTGCAGGTGCATTGTTTATGTTAAGATGCTAGATGTAACATCTGTTTTAGCTGTTTGGCATGTGTTAGTAGTCACCTTGGGATACAGTGCCCATAATGTTGTGTGTTGCTGCCTACCATGTCACAGTAGCATGTGTTTGCAGCTAACATACCCTAATCTCCATAACTGGAACATAGTCAACATCTACTTTATAAAGGAACAGCAAATGGGAGCTAAGAATCATGGACCTTTCTGATATGGATCAAGGGGAATATATGGACAGTCTATCACATAGATGCAAAGGTTTGTGTAGAGTCAATGCTCCTTGCTATGGGGACCTTTCAGAGCTGGAAGCTCACTTTCACATTCTGGTGGTGCACTGCAGTATGCTTCAGAGGTCTTCCACATGAGATATGTGGTCTGTGCCGTACTTCGTTAGTTGTGTTATGAAAACTGTTACACCAAGAGAACACTTTCTGATACACCTGTGGTAGTCATAAGAGGAACCCTGTGATGAGTCACTGGAATTACCAACTGTGGAGGCTCCTCTTGTAATTTAGATATGTGCTCCATACATCATGGTACTAGCAAAGAAATGGCCACTGGTCCACAACTATGGGCTATGGCAAGACAAAGCACAGAATAAATGTGAAAAATCCATTAACAAACCCATGCTGTGCATTACAGTGAATTGTCAGGCCATCACTTGCACCAGACATTAACCCACCCACTTAAATCAGAGAATGGGCAGAGCAGAGTCATCAACATTTCCACAAATGGGGTGGAGCGCATTGATGGAGGACAGCAATATTAGCATGGGTGTAGAAGTCATAGGTGGTGTATGTAGTAGCCATCCGCACAGCTAGGAGGTTACATGGAGACAGGAATCAGATCCTCCAACAATGAGGAGGAGCTTAGCTTCCTTGTGACAAATGCTAGCTAAAAGAACCATGTGTCCCTGCAGTATCAGGACTGGGGGCAAATTGTCCAAGAGATGGAGTTGAATGTTAGGTGCATTGTAGGAATGATACAATGGTTCCTACTATGGTATTAAGGCAGAAGTATCACATCTCTGATTCCATATATGGGCACAGGTAGGTGTTACTCATGATAAGGCTACAGGGGAGTTGGCTGGTATTCATCTTTGGGATCCTACATGGTTTGCCAGGTCAAGTGTACTTAAGGTAGTTCTACAGCAGCATCAGCCACATCCATGGTAGCATCCACGGCCAAGGGGGGAGTATCCATCGGCAGTGCAGTCATTCCCAATGCACCATCTATGTTAACCTGCTTTGTGGTTCTGCACTATGAATGCATCCTCTAGCACAACTATGGTTGCTGGTACCAGTGGTAGTCAACTGGGCCACCAGTTCTTTCACCAGGCAGGTCTGCTCTTGGTCCCTACATGCTATACCGCTCTGCATGAGTTGTAGAATGTCCTGCAGTTCCCTCAGTGGTTACAGGTCATCAAAGAGGCCACACAACACACTGACCTTCTTTGGTATGGTCTGGTAGTGACCATCTGTGTTTGCATTACTTACCTGAACATCCTCTGGTTGATGTCAAAGGTAACATCCAGGTCAGACAATGTTCTGGAGTCATGGCTGTTATAGTCACCTACACATCTCTCCTCTATGCTATGCCTGCAAACCTCAGAGGTAAAATGGCCTTTTGATGACAGGGGTGGAGGTACTGACTGTATATCAATTGTGGAGCTTACACAAATGGAATTACCTCTACCAAGCCTGTTACCTATTTCTGCAAAATGTTTCTGTGCAGGATGAATACCCCAGAGGTCAGCCTGCTTCAGGCAACTTTCTGTACCTTGATCTTGGCATGCAGTTATGTCAGTGATTCGGGGATGCACCTGTTGCATCCTATTATGGCTACCCACTGTATTGATGTCCTGCACCAATACGCACCACACCTTTTCTCAGAGGCTTTGTCTGCTTTAGCTTACTTTAAAATACACCTGCCATGTGTACATATGGCCTGCAGTAGCACCTGCACCTCTTGTGTGATGAACTTCTCCAGCCATTGTAATTCCTTAATTCCCATACTAGAATAAACCCACTTGTTGATTGCATATGTACTTCAGTACGAGTAATGCATAACAAGCTACACCAGACAAACCTGTGCACTGCTTTATGACAACTAGACTGTTATTGTGTCATATTGTGGTAGCTGTGGGAATGTCAGCCATGCTGGCTGTCACATACACCTCATCAGTAGAACAGTCTGTGCCAAGTGTACTAAAAGACCCCAACCCCTGTAAAATGTCATGGTGTCTGTGTGCATATGGCACAGTGTGTAGATACCTACATGGTAGGACTGCGACTGAGCCTACCTGTCTGTGTTGCTTGTGCCTGTCAGAATTGTCCTCCCTCAATATATTGCTGTAGTGATTGTCACTTGTGCCCTGTCAACACAAGCATCTTGTCCTGTCAGTTTCCTGTGTTTTGTCAGAATGAACCCCCTAGCACCTGTCAGTACCTGGTAATGGCTTGTACAGCATTACTATAAACACTGCCTGGCTTCCTTGAATGGTGAATGCAATCCTGAGGTCTATGCATCCCTATATGGCAGTACACTCTGATATCTACTTTATTCTGATTCTATATGTCACTCACTGTAATGCAGATTCCTGCAAAATGCTGACCATAGTTTTTATTATGATAAAATTGGGGTCATAGCATGGATATTGTACTAATAAGGTGATTAACCAAGCTTGGTTTTGAATCACAGCTATTCTGCAATGCATTATCATCCCTATTCCGCACTGTGTGACCCATTCATTCTCATGCAGAAGCTGATAAGTTATATATGGTATGTACACCTGAAAGGGGCTTTGCTTCACACTAAATATCATGTTCATCATGTAACTCCCCTGCCTACCATACCTGCTAATGAGCTTTGACATCATGTTAGATGGGTAGACTAGTGGAGCCTGTTCACCTTCCATCACTCTACTGACCATAAGCATCATTCTATTAATGATGGGCATTTTGCTACTGCACAATCCACTGATACATACAATGTGGTGTTTGTTTCATGCAGCTATGAAACCCAGCTGCTGTTTTACTTCCGTGATCTAACCTATTGAGTGGACATGACTTGAGCAGGATCAGACTTTGGTAGGACTACCACCTGATGCAGTAGTGATTGCAAGTTCTTTTTATTTGTACTGCACAAGCATCATAAACATCAGTGAGGAAATCATTCTATGTTGTACAATTTATAAAGAAAGGTATGGCATGTAGGTCCAAGTAGATCACTGTTCCACTGCATTCAGCATTCATCAGACAAATCATTGAATACAGTACCCAACAACAGGAATGCCCACAGAAGTTCCTCACTAAAAGACTACAGTGCATAAGTAACAAATCCTATGCAAACTGCCTCAAAGGTCTATCCCTGTATTGTGTTTTCTATAAGCTGTTGAGAGATCTACGCCTAGTATACAAGGCATTGTCAGTCTGCTGTTGAGAGCTTGAGCTCAGAATCATCATCATTCCCAGCCTTTTTCCCAGTTTTTGATGGAGTCAGGGAGTCATGTCAAATGTTACTTCCCCTTTTGAGTCAGAGCCATTCTCATATCTTTGCTGATAAAAAACACAAGAAAAACCCAGCCAAGCTAGAGTTTTCATTGTGTGATACCTTAAACCTCCTGTAATGGAGGCCCATGGGATGTATGCAAATGATCCATTCAAGACATCAAGTGTTTCAGCTACACAGCTTCTGAATGCCCATGAGTGGATTCATAAATGCAGAAGATATTACAGCATGAGTTCTTAGCTAGTGTGACTACAAAGGGTATCACAAAGAGGAAAGTATGAAAAATAAGGTATTTTTAAGGTAAGTATACAGAATATCTGTGCTATGTCTGTGGACTTCTGTCTGTATTGTGTAGCTGTGTGTACAACCAGTCCATCCAGCATTTTACTAATGGCTGTTTAAAATCATTAAATGAACTGTTCAATTTTGTTCTCATTTCTTTTGCACCTCCACGCCCCAACCGATTTACCCTGTTCTTATTTTCATTTTAATTCTACAGACTACCAATTATTCTATCTTCAGTACTTCAGAACTATTATTTATTAATATAACTGAAAGTATTATGGTCTTTTCTTCCTTTCTCTTGCCAACACTGCTAAGTCCTCACATCTTTTAGTCTGTTTTTCTTCTATTTCCAACCATCAGTTGTTATTCTACATTATCTTAACATCTGTTCTTATTTTTAATATATTATTTTATGGTTTAATTCTTCAGTCTAACAAAAACATGCACTTTCTGCAAGAAGAAGCATCTAGACCCCCCCCCCCCGTGAAGTCTCAAACTGAGGATTCTGATCTTGATGAAGGGGAGTGGTCCCTCTGCAAAGATGCATCCTTTGGCAACTTACTAAAATTGATGAGACACTTAGGGAGATGGGATTCTGAAGTCCTTCCCTAGATGGTGGGTCTTTCTCAAGACCTTGGACATGGGCTCATCCACATCCTTGGTAGTACTCCCTCTGGATGCCCTCATTGATTTTGTGTCTCAGAGGGCTTGGAGACAACCCAGCATGGTGGGGCCAGTCCCCCAGAAACTTGTCAAGGTATTAGTTCCTCCCAAAGATATATCTTTTTTGGAGTAACGATATGGTGATAGATGCTAATGTGATCACTGCAGCCACAAAGAACAAAACCTTTGAGGATAGTTCTAAAGTCCATCCCCTAAACAGAGAGTCAGTGGTGCTGGACCATTTTGGGAAGTGAACTTATTCTTCAGCCACATTTACTCTCCATGCACAGAAGTATTTAGCTCACCTTACTGGACTCAAAAAAATCTGATATTTGAGACCTCTAAGACGGTGGCAACACAACAGCTACTGGAGGCTCAAAAGTCTTTGGAGGCTCAGTTGCCCATGATGTTATCCATCTCAAATGTTTTCATGAGGCTTCTTTTGAATGCTGAAGAAAGTAAGGCTCATGCGGCAGGGACTAGCATTACTATGTGCCAATGCGTCTGGATGTGTTTACGTCACTTTGCAGGCTGCATCAATGTGTCCTGTCTAAATTTCCCATTTTATGGATCCACTCAGTTTTGTCCTAAAGTAAGACATACATTTAGCAGGAATGAACAAGAAGAAAAGACTGTCTGCTGTAGGAATCCATTTCTCCACTCCACAAATGAGCTTTACAGAAACTTAAAGGGAGGGGGGATATCTCTTTTGTTTAAAGTGCAACAGTCTTTCTAGGACACTTTGGATGATGGGGGGGGGGGTAGGGAAGCTTAAATGGGCACTGCCCCAAAGGCAGGGATGCCCACAAAATAAGAGCTTCTAGATGTCCATTTTCTGGTAAGCCTTACCAGTGCTCCTGAATGGTTGCCCTGCTGCTGCACTCTGCAAACAGTTGGGGTGCTTGGCTGTCCACCCATAAGCTTGGGAGGCCATCACTTCAAGTGCTTGGTTGTTGAGAACCATTTCTAGATGTTACTCGATCCCTTTTCTGTGCACCCCAAACAAAAGGCAGAGCTCTCTTCCCAACATCCCATCCCAACAGAAAAGGTGCATTCCAAACAAAAGGCAGAGATCCCTTCCCAACATCCCATCCCATCAGCAAAGGGAAGCAGCAGTGGAAATCGAAAAGCTGCTCTTGAACTGAATCATCCAAGATTCCCCACCAGACCAAAAGGATCCAAGGTCTATTCAAATTATTTTTTAGTGTCAAAGAAAAACAAACCTCAGCAGGCTAAACCATTAAGTGAAACAGACCAAATTCCAGATAGTGATGATGCGGTCCATTTTTCCTTTCCTGAGGAAGAATGATTGGATGTGCTTTGAGGATCTCAAGAGTGGTTACTTTCACATAAAAATAGCAAAGCATTCCTGGGGGTTTCTCTGATTCTGGCTAGGAACCAGCCATTACCAGTTCTGAGTGCTATCCTTTGGGCTCACCACAGCCCCATGGGCGTTCACCAGATGTATAACAGTGATGGCAGCCTGGCTCAGGCTGCACAGATTATAGATCTTTCCTTACTTAACAGACTGGCTCCTTACAGTGAACAAAAAGTCAGGGACTACCTGCTCCAGTTGTGCCTATCCTCAGACATCACTATAAGTGACAACAAGTCCAAACTAAATCCAGTACTATCCCTGGAATTCATTAGATGCCATCTGGGTACATCAACGAAATTGCCAAATTATCCCCCTTTAGACTTACCATCCTGCAGATTGAAGCCAGTCAGTTTCTAAACTCTCATAGACTTTCAGTTTACGTAGTTCTTTGTCTCCTCAGCCTGATGGCTGTGGCTGTTTTCTTGTTCCATTGGCTAGATTCTACGTGAGAGTTCTTCAGTGGACCTTACTGGTTCAATATTTAATTTCTTCTCATCCTATGAAATTCCAATTTGTCTTTCTCATATATACCACTGACTCTTTGCCTGATGGCTGGAGTATCATGAGGTTTTCCGGTAGATCGTCCTTTTGTTTTCCTTCTGCCACAGGCCACGGTTACCATAGATGCTTCCTTCCTGGAGTGTTTAGGGCATTCTGAAGGGAAAACAGCCCAAATTATCTGTTCCCAGTCAGATGCTCATCTGCACATCAATACCTTGGAGATGAAAGCAGGCTTCCTGTCATTACTGGCTTTCCAAGACTTCCTTCCCAAGGGTCTGATAGCCATTTAGACGGAAAACATGGCCGTGGTTTGGGACATAAACAAATAAGGGAAACCTACTCATATCCCAAGTGCCAAGAGGCCATGAAAGTGCGGAAGTGGGCAATGTTCTTGCAATACTTTGTACTAGCCTTACAAGGGGTCCCTCAACCCAGCAATAGTGACTTAAGTCTTCAGCTGCTGGGGTCAACCCTGCTGCAGCCTTTTCCTGTACTGATCCAACAGCCAAGTGTAACAACTTCTGTGCCCTGATCCATCTAGAGGGACAGTAACTGAGGGATGGTCTTCTCCATGTTTGCCCCCCAAGTCTCCCATGGGCATATCCTCCTACTCTCTTGATAATAAAAATTCTTCAGAAAGCCACCCATTGAAGAGTGGCTGTGATCCTAATAGCCTCCTTTTTGCTAAAACAAGAATGGTTTACCTTTCTTTGGCCTCATCTTCTGCACCCTCCTTGGGTAATTGACCCTGTTCTAGACCTAATATCATACACCTCAGGTCGGCCTTGCCCAAATCTCAAATCCCTCAAGTTTTGACCATTTATTTCCTTCAATTCCAATGATGGGCAGAGCTTTCTAAGAGAGTTATTTACATTATTTCTTCCTCCCATAAACCTTTAACCAGGAAAATGTATGCTAACACATGAAAAAGAATTTCCATTTGAGCTATGGCTAAAGGTCTGGACCCCCTTTTCAGATCTTAGGATGCAAATTTAGATTTTCTAGAGGGTCTGTTTCATTTTGGTAATGGTTACTCCACTGACAAGGTGTGGGTTTGGATAATCTGCCTGTTGCATCTTTCAGGCTATCTAAAATCTTCTTGAAGGATGCTTTCCTTCTTTAACTCCCTGTTAGGGATCTGATTCCTCCTTGGGATTTGCCTTTACTGTTGCAAGCTATAACAAGTCCTCTCTTTAAACCATCTACTGCTATAGATTTGAAACTACCACCTTGGAATACTCTATTTTTAGTAGATGAAACTTCTGTTTGGAGGGTTTCAGAACTCCAGGCCTTGTTGTGTACCCCTCCTTCCATTATTTTCCATAAGGATACAGTGACTCTGCAGATCCTTCCTTCCTTCCTTCTTCCTGGCTAAAGTGACCTCTTAGTTGATTTTAAATCAGTCAGTCTATTTACCTGTTTTCTTTCCTAACTAATGTAACATGAAGGAATACTTGCTATACTGTTTGGACATTCATCGGCAGCTAAGATTTTACTTCAGTAGAACTAAAGCTATCTGAAAATCAATCCAGTGTTTTGTTTCTTTTTCCAGTGCTAGACTGGGTAAGCCTGATTCTAAGGTGACCTTCTTCAGATGGCTTTCCAATTGTATTTCTTTCATTTTCTCAGTGAAAGGCATCTCTTTTCCTGGCCAGCTCTAAGCCCATTCCACCACAGTTCTTGCTACCTCAGCTGTTATTTTTGTTCAGGCCTCTTTAGATAATATTTGTGCAGTTGCTACTTGGTCTTGCACTCATACCTGTGTAAGTCATTACAAATTGGATATACAGTCCAGATCCAGGTCAACCTTTAGCTCCACCATTTTACAGAACATTCTGACTGAGGTTACCCATGTTTGACTGGCTGGGGACTCTGTCCCACATATTGAGGTGAATGAAAGATAACATTGGATACATAATTTATGTACTTGCTGTAATGCTAGATGAGTGCCATCTTCTTCTGTCCATCTCAACCATCCCTCCTTCCATTCCTCCCTTCCAAACTGACATATTCTATGAGTAGCTTCTGGCAGACTGTGCAAACTCTCCCAAAGTCTACTTTGGGTACAATTTCTGTAATCCCTTTGCCTTTTCATGCTTGGAATTTTCTTTGCTTTGTTTCCTAGAATACAATACAGCAAACTTGATCTGAGGAGAGTTAGAGATGTAATGCATTATGGGAGAGGTGGTGGAGCTTCAGAGTTGAAGACTCTAAGAGTTGAAGACTCTAAGGTGCTGGCAGATCCAGTTGGATCCAATAACCCACAGGTTCAAACAGACAGAAGAAGAAACATGGATCTAGTGATATGTGGGCCTTCTCTGAAAAGGGGTTATTGACTAAATCCAGTCAAACAAACCTAGTAAACAAAAGCAAAATAATAAATAAGTAAATAATGTATCAATAATTGAAGAGAAGACCTTGAAAGTATTTACAGATGCCAAATGTGAGTGTAATGAAAACAGATTTTCCTTTGCAAGATTATCTTTTCCACTTACGTCACTTACAAATTACCATAATTTAGCTAGAAGTTCTATGTTCCTTTTCTGCAATGTAGTATAGTATGGTTGCTTTTCTAGTCTTATCTGTGCTTGACATTTAATTCACACAGTCTGATACAGCTTTTTGTAATGCTGTTTACTAGTGGTTCTGTAACACTCTTTTCAGTAAGTAATTTGATATATTTTGAACAGTCGAACGGCATCATCAGGTCTAGGTACATGACATAGAGAACTCCAGTTACCTGTTCAAATCTCTTTCAGACTTACTCAGAGGGAGTCTTGCCAGACTTCTACTAGTTTTATATTCAGTATAATTGTTTATCTAATGACACTGCCAAGCATACAAGAGTAACAACCGTACTAAACTTACTGAAGTTTTTAGTTAGAATCCATTTATATGCATTTTTCACTGCAGTATTAGTCAGTTCTAGTTAGTAATATGGTAAGATGAATAAAATCAAGTTAATTACAACCATTTCTAGTTTACTGGCTCTGTGAACTTTGTTAGGGGTTGCTAAATTTTCTTAACATTTCAAATTCATTTTTTGCTGGGTTTCTCAAACCACAGAACTGTGCTTCTAGTAAATGTGGAGGGTAGACTACATATATGTAGTTTAGGCATATATGTTGTGGACTGCGAGTGTTTGATGAATGCAGACTAGTAGTCCTGCTGCCTCCTATCTGTTCATTCTGCTCTAAATATGCTAAAGCTGGAATAATTATCAATTACGATATACATAGACTGGGAGTCAGATAGCTATGGCGCATCATGGTAAGCAAATCTGCACAAGTGGCCATGTGCAGAGTGTGTGTCATTCAAAAAACAAGCTCCATGATGGGGCCAGTCAAAGCAACATAGTCTGGCACAGTATATGTTAATGGCAGTATAATGACATGCTAATGAGCAACTTTAATAAAATAAGCTTCTTCGGGTATCCTAATGAATGTTAGAGGTTACCATCCCATTAGTAAATATGGATCTGCAAGAGGCTGTTATAACCGCTACTATGTATAATGGTGCATGATGCTGCCTGCAGGCATCAAGTCATCCAACTGCATTTAATATTTCCCGGACTCTGTGAAACCAACATTGTGGGCAGGTACTATGTTGGTATGGACATTATCCAAGAAATTGTGAAAATGTGCCAGCCTCATGCGTGACTCTGTGGGTGTTGACTGTCCAAGTGGACACTAAGGTATGTGTGACTTTAAATATCTTAGTTACAGGGACCTTTCCCCTAACTTAATGGGGGTACAGTGGGGGTATCTCAAGCATATGCCTCAATCTATCAGTTTCTAGATGACATGCTTCACCATGTAGCGGAACATGTGTGGTTCCCATGCACCACAGAGTATAGACCCAATACCATGTGGAATTTCTACTACCCAAACCATTTTCTTGTGGTGCTTGGGGCCATAGACTTTACCCACAAATGAAATAAAGACCCCATCTGGGAAATGAGAAGAAGATACATGTACCATAAAGGGCATCACTTCAGCAACTGCCAGGTGGTCTGCAATGCACAGGGTATCATTTACAGCAAGTGGACAAGCCACCCAGGCAGTTATCACAACTTCCACATGTGA
This sequence comes from Protopterus annectens, assembly GCF_019279795.1. NCBI lineage: Eukaryota > Metazoa > Chordata > Ceratodontiformes > Protopteridae > Protopterus > Protopterus annectens. The sequence goes on from NC_056726.1 coordinate 938,030,505, forward strand.
TACAGCTGTGACCAGTGCAAATGATCTGCAAAGGGTGACTTCCCACAAGACCACGTGAGGAATTCTTCACTTATAGCCTCAAAGCAGGTTACATGTCTGGTGAATGGAGGGCCACAATGGTCATCCTTCTTCATAAGGGTGGACCCTCAACTGAACCTGGGAACTACAGGCCCATCAGTCTAACAAGTCTGATATGCAAAGGCATGCAATGAATTATCATGGAAATGATCAGTGAGGACACTGGCAATCTGAAAACACTGGTGCCATCCAAGTTTGGCTTTGTTCAGGGAAGGTCTTGCCTACTCAGCCTGGTAGACTTCTTCAAGAGGATCACCAAGGTTATGGATGAGGGGAAAACAGTGCATATCATCTATCTTGAACTCACCAAGGCATTTAATAGAATACCCAACTCAAGTACTGTTGACAAACTCTCAGAACTTGGCAAAAATCCCTAGATAACTCACTGGATTGCCATCTGTCTCACAGATAGGACCCAAGAAGTAAAATTGATGACACCACCTCCACCAAGATATTAGTCACCAGCAGAGTAACACAGGGCTTGGTGTTAAGCCCACTCCTGCCTGGCATATACTTTTCGGAAGTAAGGGCTAATGTCAAAGGCCTCTGGCTCACCCAGTTCACAGATAACTGTAAACTGGGAGCTATCATTGATTCCCCCCATGACAGCAACATTCTACAAGAAGGTATAACACAATCGAATGACTGGTGCCAAAGCCACAAATTAAAACTCAGTGCAAAGAAATGCATTATACTGCACTTTGGAAATCATCCACCCAAGCTAATTACTTCATCGATAACACCTCTAAAAGCTGATCCAATAGTTGGGGATCTATGAACATATCAAAATCAAAGTCAAAGTAAACTTCATTGTCATTACGATTATACGTGTTCATCACTGAACAGAATTCCGTTACTCCTGAAAGTGGAGGCATTTTTACACATAGACAATCTATATTACAACAGCTGCTAGAGACATGACACACATTATTGTTTTAGACTCTTAACTCACTATAAATAAAAATTGCACAGAAAGGGGGAACTTTTCGCCGTAGTCATTATTGGACATTTAGGATTGCTGTAATCAGTATTGCACATACAGGATTGCATAAGGGTATGAATTAAGAGAATCCCAGTGTGATTATTGCACCAAAGTTATTGCACAAAAATATGTGATACCACAGGTTGAGTAGGCATGACCTGCCCTTGATGAAACAAAACTAGGTTGGGCCTATCGTACAGAAGTTTATTATATCATTATTGATCATTTCCATGATAGTTCTTTCCATGGCTTTGCATATAAGAGTAGTGAGACTTATGGGTCTGTAGTTTCCAGGGTCTGTAGATGGCTCACCTTTGTGCAGAGGGATGACTGTTGCTGGTCTCCATTCATGAGGTACAAAGCCTGTTTGGAGGCTACAGTTAAATAGAAATTCCAAAGGACCTGATAGGTCATGTTTCATGCTATTTAGAAGGCATCCTGGGATACTGTCTGGGCCCATTGATGCAGTGTTCTTGGCCTTAGAGTGAGCATTGAAGACCTGTTCTCTAGTGATAGCAGGGACAGTTATATTTGATGGTATTTCCTGAGGGTAAGGTTGAAGGGGAGAAAGGGGTAAAGCTGGAGCTGAATTTGTCTCTTCTGGTTCAGTACAGATTGCTCCATTTACAATGACATCTCCACACAACTGTGTATTGCCTTTGAAACTGCAGGCATAGCTAAAGACTGTCTTGTGGCTGTCCTTGGCCCAGGAAGCAAAATTTACCTCAAAATTGGCTTTGCTAGATTTTAGATTTTATTTGTCCTCTGAGTTGTTTGTTTAGTTTGATGAGAGTGCTTTTATCCTGCTGGATGCTGCACCTCCTAATTTTTGCCATAATTTTCCTGTGTCTGTTACACAAAATATTGATTTTGTGATTCTACCAGGTGAGCTTGGTTTTTGACTTATCTCTGTTCTTCTTCCCAGTGGGCACAGCTGCCTCTATGCAAGTATTAACACGCTTGTATAGGGTTTCTGTGAACAGTTCTGCATAGATAGCAGTGTTCTCAGGGTTTATGGGGGCTTGAAATTTGTCAGGTTATCACTTAATAGCAGGGAGTTAGCCTTAGAGTAGTTCCTTAATATTTCAGAGTTAGCTGAGGGTCCAGGTTTTATTTTTACTTCAAAGGAGGCCATTTTGTGGTCTGACCTTACCAGGGAAGACATTACACTAGGAGAATGTGCAGCACGCTTCCATATTAGTGAGGACCATTTTCAGTATGGTTGCACCCCTGGCTGGTGTATTGGCAATCTGGTACATGGAGTTTGTGTTTACAAAATCCAGGAATCTCTATGCCTCTACATTTGTTATCTTATTGGATTCCCAGTTAATAATGGAGTAATTAAAGTCACCAATGATATGGTATTGGGTTGGATGGTGAGTGTTTCTAATAAGTTTAAATACTTGGTATGGATTTCCTGGATCATAGAGGGGGACCTATATCTTTCAAGGAAGTGGTATTAGATTTTGCATGTGGTGATTTGAACATGAAGTAGCTCAAGTGCATGTTCCTGTTTGACCAGCCTTGAGCTATATTTATTTTTGATGTAAATTGAGACACTTTCACCTTTAGCCCCTGTCTGTGTAGTAGCTGGTCTAAATGTGCAGACGGCATTATAACCATGTACTACTGATGTGCTCTCCATGGCTTTAAACCATGTCTCAGTGACCACACAGATGTCGTCATTCTCTAGGGTGAAGAGAGCTTCTAGGGAGTGGATTTTTTTGTTTAGACTCCTACCACTGGGCATTAATACCTTTAGATTTTCTTGATTTTGATTTGCTATATCAGATGTACTTTCAGTTTGTTATTGACTAAAAAAGGCACTATGGGGGAAGACAATGTTTTAGCCAATATATGGAAGCCTAGAGGGGAGAGGTGCAGACCATCCCTGGCCAAGCAGTGTGGTCTGTTGACCATCTCTTTCCATGCTGACAAATGTTGCATCCCCTTTGAATGACACCAGAAACTAAGCCAATTATTAAAGTCAGTTGTCTTTTGTTTGTATTGTGGCATCATCCTTGGGAAAGTTAAAATGCTCAATCCTAAGCTCATACCAGCCTGGGACACATATTCTAAGAGGTCCATGATGTCTGTCTTCATATAGTCTAGGGATGTATGTTTCAGGTCATTTACACTCACATGAACTATGACTGAGTCATACTGGTACTTGTGGTCCAGTGACCTGAGTGCATGTATAATATGGTGGATCCTAGCCCCTAATAAGCAACTGACCATGATTTTTCCTTATTCCGCCTGTGGAGAGAAACATCAGTGTTTCTTAACAATGGAATCTCCAATGACCAGAATGTTGGGTTGTGTGGTGGCTTGCCTTATGGGCTTATAAGTAGAGGCTCCATGAGATGTGGCTCTATGTGTTGATGTGAGTGTTGTTTTGAAAGAGTGCATTTAGGGATGTTGAGAGTATTTGTTATGGGTATTTCATCTAGGAGGTCTTTAGGCTTTAGGAAGGTTACATTTAAGTGCCTCAGCATATGTAGGTCTATATGTCTGCTTTAAATTGTGTGTGATGGGTGCAGCATGTGTACTACTGATAACCTCAAACAGATGCCCTACGCAGATGGCCTACGCAGACTGTCTCAAAAAACTGCAGCTTTACTCCATCGCATATCACCTACTCAGAGGCGATCTCTGCCTAATACACAAAGCTATGTCAAACCCAGAGCTTTTAGACATGCTTCACTTAAAGAAATCCCAATCCCTACGAGCTACACGCTCTAGAGACCTAAAGCTTGTCACCACAATAAACAGAACATGCTGGAGGGATAGATTCCTATCCCAGAGACTTCCCATACTCTGGAACAAACTACCTACCTATATCAAACAAAGCTCCTCATTAGCACTCTTCAAGAAAAATCTTGATGATTGGATGGGAGATAGGTAATTCACTATGGGGATCACTTCTGTGGCTCTGCTCGACCATGGCACAGGAAAATAATTTTCTTGGGTGGCAAATGCCAGGGTATCTTTTGGCTAGGCTTATATAGCCCTAGGGCCAATACCCTAGTACCTACTTATGAACCTATGAACCTTATTGACATTAGGAGTATTTTTATGTGAGAGCTTTGCCTCCAGTGACATTGTGTATTGTGTAAATACATTTGAAATATACCATATCAGTTTGTTTGAGAATTAACTGGCTGTCAGTAAACATGAGGCAATTTCTACATTGCTTCAGGATGCCCATATCCACCAAGTTAGTAACGGAGATGGTGAGAAAGTTCATATCCATGGCAACATACCCTTTTTTATTGATTAGAGAGTTGGAGTGAGAATATAAAGCAATGTCAGGAGTATATACCTGTTGCCTTCATTTATCGCCTGTAAGTGAAAGTATGTCTGAGCAGTATTTCTCTTTTTATATTTACCTTTGCCTAAGATATCATTACTGCATCTTGGACTACAGACCTTGTCACTTTGTTCAAAGAGCTCATCATTTGCCTTTGGAAATACAGGTGTTGATGGCAGTGGGTTTAGGGCTATGTCTCACCTGTGCATGGTAGCCAAGATGATAACTTGGGAAGTATAGCCTTTTTAATTCCCACATATCAGGTGTAATATATCATAGAACAGTCTTCTTAATCCATACCATCTTTGTCACTAACGTTAATAATACTAACACTTATTGATTCGTATTTTGCTTGTCACCATTTATTTTATGATTATATGCAGCAGCATGACCTGTACCCCTTCCTCCAGCAAGGCTTTCTTGCTCCCCACTGATTGTATCATCAGTGCCACCATCACACAACTTGACACTGTGGGGAACAGTAACAAAAGGAGGTTGGAGGCCTGAATCAGCAAGATGGAGACCCTCCTCATACAACTCAAGTCACATCCCTGTTCAGTATTGTCTCCACCATATGAGACAGGGCTTAGTGGTGACTGTACCCAGAGTGGATAGTAACCTCCCACTGGGTTGCAGCTGGTAGAGACTGCAGTTGTGGACACCCCATCCTGTGCCTCATCCTGGTGTCCCCTTTCTTTTTGTGTCCTTGCCTGCCCCTGTTGGTTATTCAGTCCTCCCCATCATATTCTCTTCCATCTGATTGTTTGATACCTCCTTAATCATTGTTTCCTGTCCCTCATTGTGTCACCATACAATCTGTCAGTCATGTCTGTCTTCCCCTGCTGCCTAACTTAACTCTCAAGCATTCCTCTGACAACCGTAACTTCCTTCACCACCTTACCTTCTATGTATGCATGGATAATGGGCACTTGTCCCACAAAAACACTTTCCCCTTCCATCCTGTTCATTACTTAGTTGCTCACCTTTTGTACTATCTCTCCTTGCATCCCCCTCCATCTTTTCATATACTCACATTTCCACCCTTTAATCTGGAAAAAATAGATATACACATCTCACACATGTCCATCTAGGGTCTTCAAATCACTTATCATTTCTGATCACACTGTGCATGATGAGTCACAAATGGTGCCATTGCAATCAATGTATAACTGATGAGAAGTAGCACTGCCCCTTGTATAGCAAAGGGTTTGGTTGCCATGTTCTATATATACAACTACTAAGCACAAGCAACATTATGGACTATGTATATTGACCTCAGGCACAATCCATTGCACACATGAGCTGAGTGTTACTGCACAGCAGTTTGCATGTACAGCATAGAGTACAACTTCCAGGATCTGTGCAGTTCCCTCTTGCAAAAAATTACAATACCATCTATGCCTGCAGATGATAGATTAGACACTAAATGAGGTGTCCAGATGAATCATTGTTGAGTCTCTTAATTTTTCATTGTACAAATGTGTTACAGCCAACTGGTGTGTGTTTTCCTGACAGGAATGCTCTTACTGCTTCTGTAGCTCAATCTGTTAAGTTAAGTGCTTTGTGTGCTGCAAGGATTGCATGTTCAAGACCCCTTAATGTTATATGCTTTTTGTCTTTGTTTTCCTTTCTTCTGCAGATATGTCACAAACAGCGGCTGTGTGTTTCTCTAGAACTGTTTGTCCTGCTGCTTATATAGCTCAGTTTGTAAATGAATGAAGTCCTTTGCACACTATAAGTGGTGAGGGTTGTAAGTTTCATATAGACATACTATTGTTACTGCAGAGTTTTATTTCCTGACACATAGTACAAACTAAAACAATGATTAACAAGGTGATGCAGAAAAAAAAACTAAGAGAAAAACCCAGACAAGCTAGATTTTCTACTGTGTGATTCCTTAAAACCTCGTGTATTTGAGGTAACATGGGATATATGCAAATGACCCCTTAAGGACATCAAGTGCTTCAGCTATATGGCAGCTCTGAATGCCCATAACTTTTTCCCTTTTGAAGTCTATTATGGACAAATTCAGGCCAATAAAGCCAAACGCTACTAACTGTAGACATGCATATTTCAGCCTTCCTGTGGCATCATCAGCACAGGATAAGTGAACTGTTTGGCTAACATTTGGAAACACAGGGTTGTCGTACCCAGGTGATGTCCATAACCATAGTACAGGTAAAGTGCTCAGACTTTGTTGATGCTGTAACTGCTTTTGGTCACTATATTGATACTTTTCTCTGTCCCACCAATTATGTGTCATTTTACATTTTTTTTTATCTTCAGTTAGTTGATGTTTATGTCTTATGTATATCATGCCTACTTCTCCATTGTCTTCCACATCCCTTGTGTCACCACCTCTTCCTAAATTCAGATGCAACAGTAGATAGACATGTGTTTGCTTTAGAAATATGGATTTGTTTTAGACAGGTATGACAGCTTAATGTGTCATATAGCAAAGACAACATAGTGAGAGAAAAAACAAAATGAAAGCTGAAATCCTCAGGAATGAATGGCTACTCATGTAAGATCTATCAGGGATGCAACAAACAGATTCCTCCTGTTTTAATTAGTGTAATACAGTGCAAAAAATAGAAGCATGGTACCCTCCCCTACATGCACATGTTTTCTTTTTTTTTTCAAAACAGGTTTATTGTTTTAACATACAAGAAAAATATCATAACAATTTTATACAAGTAATTAAAAATAGATATGATTATAACAATCAACAAAACAACTAAAGTATTTACAAAGACATCCACTACAATCAGATCAATTAATTAAACTAAAATACCATGCTATTGAAATTAGGATTTTTTTAACAAATTTTGTAAATTATCCCATACAATATAATAAGATGTTTTTCTAGTTTTTCTTGACCTAATTGTGTTTATTTCCATATGGCACACTATATTCATAACATTTTTAAATTAATTGAACGAAGGAGGTGTATCTGAAATCCAATTTCTGGTTATTATTTTCCTAGCCACTGCTAGAATAGACCATAACAAGGGAAGCTTAACCTTTTAACACTTTGAGGTACAGGTGTGTTGAATAATATAAGAGATTTAGAAATAATGAAATTATCTGTAAAAGAGCCTGCAAAATTCATTAATTGATTTCCAGTATTCTTTCAATTTTATACAGTCATAAAACATATGAGCCCAGTCAGCATTAATTTCTACATTACATCTCTTACATAGATTATCTTTATTATTTATTTTATTCATCATCAAAGGTGTATAAAAGATCTATGTAAAAATTTCCATGTATAAAGTCTCCAGACAATGGAAGACATAGTTCTATAGGCAGATTCCAATATATATTGTTTATCTTGTTGATTTGGTGGGTCCCCATTAATAGAAGTGAAATAATTCCAGTATGTATCTACACTGTAAAAAGTTTCTTGTCTGATAATTTTATGTATGTATGAAAGTTTACCTTTATCAGAAACTTTATGTTGTAAATTTAATATCAAGTAATCAATCAGTGTTGGAATAGATTCTTTAACTGTTATAGACATTAGATCTATTTTATTAATGAGATGTTGTCTGAAGGTCTGAACCTCTAACCAGCAAGTTTATCTTAGATCAAATTCTTGTTTTAAGAAATCTAGATTTTAACTTTATTATCAGATATCAACTGATACCAGTACTTTAGATCATTATCTATAGCTAAATGAGTTCCTTCAGAAGTAGATGACAAAAGCATACCCTGAGTATACATTATAGGAATATAATAAAATTCCATTCCCTATACTTAGGGTGCATGAATATAAAGTTATGATAGCTAATAATAATATTTAATGGGTAACAAACCATATGTTTAGGTGTAATAGGTGAAGTACAAAATTCCTTTAGTAACCATAACATGGAGTTATTTACAATCATATTTTTATGTGTTAAGGAGATTTTCATGAAGTGCATACTAATTAGCTCCCAATAATCTTTCCATTTTGTGACATATGACTGATCTATTAATAAAGTAATAACTTTTACAATAGAAGAGATAGTATATAAATTAAAGTCTGGAAAAGAAATACCCCCTTGAGACCAGCTATTAGTATGTTTCTTTAATGTAATCCTAGGTCTATTAGGTGCCCATAGGAAATTTAACATTAGTGTATTCAGTTTTTTGATAATTATTTTTGTAGGTGGAAGTATTATTGATTGTATTAAGTATAAAATCTTGGGGAATATTATCATTTTAATAATTGTAAGTCTCTCCTCCATAGTAAAAAACATATTATTCCAGGTAGTAAGAAGATGTTGTATATTAAGAAAACAGGTATTATAATTATTATATATAATAGATTTAATATCTTTAGATAGTATTATACCTAAATAAGTTATCTGACCTGAATTGGGTACATATTTAGTAAAATCACTAATGAGAATATTTTTTCGTGTATATATATATATAGGTAGTATTTTAGTTTTTTCTTCATTGAATATTAAACCAGAAATACTTTTAAAATTCATCATTTTATCAAATAAAGACTGCATAGAAGAATTAGATCCTGCTGATGTAATTAGAACATCATCTGCAAAAAGTTGAATTTTGGATGTTGTATTTTCATCTATTTCAAAACCCTCTATGTCAGTACTGTTTCTGATCAAATTAGCCCAAGGCTCCATTACTAAAGTGAATAATAGTGGAGAAAGTGGACATCCTTGTTTTGTACCTTTAGAATGGGTATTTTTGTGAAACATATGTTCCTACCTTAATATAAGCCAATGTTCCTTTGTATAAATGCTCAATTAGATTTACAAATGCATCTGAGAAGTTTGTGCACTTCAGTAAGATAAACAGATAGTCCCAACTTACTGAATCAAATGCTGAACTTATATCAAGACTAATAAGTGTTAAATCTTTCTTTTTCCTATCTGCAAAATCAATTAATGTTAAAGTTCTTCTTATATTATCAAAAGTATTTCTATTTACAATGAAGCCTGTCTGATCTATATCTATAATGCCGGGGATGATTGTCTTCAATCTATCAGCAAAAATACTCATAAACATTTTATAATCAACATTAAGTAATGAGATGGGCCGATATGAAGTACATCTAGTTGGATCTTTATTAGGTTTTAAAATTGGCGAAATAAATGTATATTGTCACAATGGGGGGGTTATTAACTCAGTTTGGGCCAAAATAAAAACCTTATGTATTAATGAATATGTACTTTTAGAAAGGATTTTATATATCTCTGGTATAATACCATCATTATCCAGTGCTTTGTTTGATTTAAGCTTATTTATTTGTGTAATAACCTCTGTATATGAAATACTTTTGTCCAATAGTTTAATCTGTTGTTTATTAAGCTTTTTATTCATGTTTGTGGTTATAAACTCCTTTATTTTATCTTTAGGTTCCATGTAAATGTTATTATGGTTAATTTTGTGAAAGTGATTTCTAAATTCATCTAATATTTCTGATATACTAGAAACATTCTTCTTTTTCCTTAGAGAAAAGATTTCTTTGATATGGTTTTGTTTATTCAACCTTTTTGTTTTATTTTTAAGTCTAAGTATTTGGGGCTTATTGAATAAGACAAAAACTTGTATTTCTCTAAAGTTATTTTAACTTTATGAGTTAAAATTTCTTTGTATTTCTCATTTAGTTTGTTTATTTCTTCAATAACTTTCTTGTCCATAATATTTTCTTTATTATTATGTTTATAAGAGTCTAATTTACTTTGAATATCTAACAATTCCTTATCCCAAGATTTCCTTTTATTATTATACCATCTGATACTTTGTCCATATAGATATGATTTTAAGGCATCCCAAACATAGACAATGGAGACTTCAGGAGTATTATTTATGTCTAAAAATGTTTTACTTCTGAAAGTATATATTCTTTATAGTCTTTTAGTTGAGTTAAGTATGCTGATATCCTTTTGATATGAACATTATGAGTATTTTTATCATGAATTCAAAACAATTGAATTATGATCAGATATAGGACATGAAATGATTTTGGAATTAATTAAATCTGTTACCATCTGGTTAGAAATAAAGACCCTATCTATTTTTGAATAAGTTTTGTATCTGTTAGAAAAAGGTGTATGGTAATGATTTTGAATCTATCTGATTATTAATATCATTCAAATGATAAGAATTAGCAAAATCATTTAAATGTTTTTCATTAGATGTAATTCTTCTTTTTCCTATAGTGGTAGTATCACTTTCATGTAGTATACAATTAAAGTCACCTGCTAAAATAATATCTCCTATAGAGAATGATATGATCTTATCAAGATGATGTTTCACTGTATTAATACCAATTCCAGGTATCCAATATACATTAATTAAAGTGTAAGTCTTCCCATTAATTTGTATTGTAACCATACAAAACATTCCTTTGTCATCCTGATAAGACTTAATGGTTTTAGGAATGGCCATACTTTTATTCCATAAAATAGCCACTCCTCTTTTTTCTGAGTGTGCTCTGAACTAACCAATACTGTATATTTGTTTGTGGCTAGTTTATCAATATCTTTTTCAAGAGATGGGTTTCTTGCAGGAAGACTAAGTTGGCCTTATGTAAATTAATGTATCTTATTAGGCTTTCCCTTTTACACGGATTATTCAATCCATTAATGTTTAAAGAAATTCCTTTTAAAGATGTCATTTGGCATTTTTAAAACTTAAGAATCTTATGATCAAAATAACAAATAACAACATAAGTAATGTTACATCTCCTCCTTTAGGTGTACCTTTAAATATAGCTGTATTTATTGAATCTCTTATGGAATTGTGTATAGGATTCAATTTTGTTTGTAGTGACAATGAGTGTACAAAATATATTGTGGATGTCAAAACTATATACATATAACAATGAACAAGTGAAAATAATGTAAGGATTAAACCTTGCATCCAGCCTGGAGTTAAAAACTCCAACTTAGAGTAGTATTTACCACTCAAGTTAACCCCCTACCCTAAGCAGCAGTACCTCAGCTACCACCTTATCAATTTAATACTGGTTATATTTAACTTAAATTAACAGCTTTCAATTCAATTATCTAGCAAGACAAGACTACACATTTAATAAAACAGCATCATATAAACTAAATAAACTTTTTTTTTAAACTATTCATACTACTATATACATCTATGTAATAAAATACACTTGTATTCAAATAGCATTCAAATAATCTTGATATTAGGAACCAAGAGGAGAGAGAGAAATAAAAGATGTGAAAGAGGAAGAGAGAGTGAAAGAAAGAGAGAGAGAGGAAAAAAAAAGGAAGGCATATTTACATATTAATTTATTCAAAGTATGTAAAATAAGTTCTAACATTCATTTAAATCAAAAACTTTGGCTAATATGGTTCAGACATTACATATATTAAGATGCATCTATTTTCTGTCATGTAAATGCAGTCAACAGCTTCCAAAAAAAAAACTTGAATTGCTTGTATATGAGCATTTAACTCATACTCATTATTGTCAATAGAATAAAATATTATATTTATAGAAATTGTTATAAATCATACTGCATAGTTATGCAAATTCTCAGAAACACTTGCATTATTGTAAAAAAAGCCATCTGTCTTTTGTATGTCTATACTACTGCTTTAAAATATATCACATGACAATTTCTTCCAGAATAGAGTTATAAAGTTATTTATGCTTGTCAATCAGATTAATTAAATGAGTTATAGTAATGTATATGTTTGGAACATAAGTTTATAACACAGATTAGTATGCTGCAGTCAAGTAGATTTTCAAAAACACTTGAATAAATGTTTCATTTTCTATGCCTTCTAAAATAAGACATTTACTTACTACAAGAAACTGCATCATTTAAAATCATTATAACTGACATATTTTATGAATTATAACATAGATATTTAAGTAATTATATAAAATAACTCACATTTAGATGTTAAAGAGTTCATTTTCCTTCATATAGTCGCATTTGCATCAGTTCTACTTCCTGGTAGAGTGTTCTTCCTGAATCTGCAATGTGTCAGTGTGATATCTGGGTCAAAGGTCAAATTGACTGCTTTCAGCTTCTCTGTGAGAGTTCTGAGAGTTGAAGCTTTTGAAACAACTCGAGGACACTGTTCATGAGGTAGCCCACATCCCAGATTGTCTCCTTAACATTTTGGCGGAAACTTGTTAAAAACTAGTGACAAACATTCATTTAGCAGTGTAAATGCATCTAAACATGACAAAACCTTTGCGATGTATTTTACAGGTTATTACAGCCTCTATGTAAGTGAAATTAAGCCCAAAGTTATTAATAAGTAATAAAACTCAATATTTTTGTCCCAACTCAATTTTTATGCAAATCTTATTATTTACTGTGTCTATATAATCAAAAGCATTTCTATATATTAATATGAAAAAAAATAAAGAGAAAGAATAAAGAAAAGAAAAGAGAGTAGAAAATAAAAGAGTGTAAAGCAGAAATAAAAAATGTAAGAGAAAGCTATAAGAAGTATATACAATGGAATATTACTTACTGTTTATATTAATAGAGTTAAAAATAAAACATATTATTTACTATTATTTAGTTCTAATTGTTATTAGTTAAAGCATGACAGATTATTTACAAATAAGCATAAGCAGTATAATCAAGAAAGTATAATTAGGAATAGCATTTGAAGAACATATAAACTTTTTACAAGGAATAAATATGTTATTATTCCATTTATCATATTTTCATTACTCTTCTCTCCCTGCCCTCCCCCACCCTTTACCCACTACATAATCTAAATAGAATGTCATTGTTTAAACAAAGAAAAGGAGAAGAAAAAGAAAAAAAATGTATCAAATTACTGACCTTACTTCTCTTTTTCAGAAAGAGAAACAAATTGAATAATAGCTTGTTATTAGTTCCTCAGATATTTTGACTGGTTATGAAACAAAACATTTCTTTGCACACAGAGAATAACTTTGATTAAATCTTTTTCAGAATATCTGTGGCTTTCTGGAAATGCAGGAACTATATTTAAAAAGATTAATAATGAAGTAAAATGATGAGAGAAAAAAAAAAAACATAGAACAAATCATTTGTTTTTTAGTTTCTTCTTCTTCTCTGAAGTCTTCCACGAAGTTTCAGTTGCCAGTCTCTTTAATGAAGGACTAGCCCATTCCATTTCCTCTATTTTATCCAAAATCTTATTTTTTTTGATAAACAGTAAAGCAGAGTCTAAGTCATCAAAAATTTTAGGACCATCAGGAAGGAAGATTTTTAGCTTGGCAGGAAACAGAAGGTATGTTTTAAACTGTGCTTTTCTAAGCTCCCTTATTAGTGGCAGAAAAACTTTTCTTTTAGCTATTACCAAGGAAGAATAGTCATTGTCAAAATGCACAGTTGTCTCATTAATCTTAAAAGGAGCTTTAGCCCAAGCAGATTTAAGAACCATCTCTTTATCAAAAGATGATAGAAATCTAACTATAACTGATCTAGGATAGTTTTTGTTAGAGTTAGTATTAGCTATAGATCTATGTGCTCTTTCGATACCAAAAGAGAATGCTTTTGGCAAGTCTAAAGTTTTAGGGAGCCATGTTGTTAAAAAAGAAGTAATATTGTTACCTTCAATATTTTCTGGCAGTCCAAAAATCCTAATGTTATTGCGTCTAGATCTATTTTCCAGGTTATCCAGCTTTGTTTGTAAATGTGTATTTTGTTTCAGCAGAAACTCAATGTTGATTTCCTCTTCTTGGATTCTATTTTCCATGTCATTCACAGCTTCTTCTATGCCTGTCATCTGGATCTTCTGTTGTTGCAGGTCTATATGTAACAAGTCTATTTGTTTTGTAGTTTTTTCTATGAAGTTATCAATTTTAGTATCCATTTTATCCATCTTAGCAGTAAGTTGCTGGATTATAGTTATCAGAGACTGATGTTCTTTCTTGATGCTGGAGTCTTGAGAATTTGTCTTACTGGAACTCATTTCAGACTGATAAACTGACAGGAAAATTTCCAAAGTGATTTCTGAGAGGAATATTGTTAAAATTTCCTTTCTTTTTTAGATATAGTTCAAGAACTATATAAAACAAACATATTTAGAAAGAAAATTACTTCAAAAATTTATTTTTTAAGTAATTAATTCCTATCAGTGTAATGAAATTGGTGGAGCTGAAGAAATCTGCTGCTATCCTGTGTTCCTCCTTGGCCACGCCCCCCATGCACATGTTTTCTGAAAACAGTCAATAACAGTGCAGAAAGACTTATAAATACTCCTTATTGTGGATTCATGGAGGACCATAGTGTTAAATGCAACTTACCACAAAACATTGATGATGAAATATGCATAAAAATTAAGCCACATTTTGATGCAGATGCCTCCTTTGATTAGGACAGCTTTGCAGCAGATATGGGCAGTAGGCTGTGGATTCATGTAATGCTTTTTCAATTTTGTGTACTAGGTTTCTGGTATGGTATACAGGGGATTTATAAAGAATACATGTGACTAAGTGACATCTCTATTGACAGATAGAATTTATCTAGAATTCAGCACCGCAGACAGATTGTTGAGCCTTGCCAAGGACAATTCAGAGGAAGCATGCATTTTCTACCCAAGGTGCACCAACATCATTATGTAACTATATTGTGTAAGTTTAATAGGGGAGGGGGGCAACTTCTTGATATAAAAAACACCAACGTTTATGTTGTTTTACAGAAATTGCCTTGTTTTACACAGAACATTTTTGTACAATTTCTACTTCCACATTCTCATACTTGGTAGGATAAACTCCATTGTAAAAAAAAAATCTGATTTTCCACTAATGCAACATGGAGGTATTCTTCAAAATTAAAAAAATGAGGGAATAAATAAACTTTGAAAGTGAACATTTTCAGAATAACTTTCTTTTCATAATAGGAGGTAAGCAGACCTGCTTTTGACTGTATCCATACCTTTTTACTTTCTGTCTCTCTGTCTCTTATCTCTCTATCTTTCTCAGAGTATGTGTGTGTGTCGGTGTGTGTCTGTGTCTGCCTGTATCTAGATAGATAGATAGATAGATAGATAGATAGATAGATAGAGAATACATTTATATGGTTGTAGTATCTAACTACAGGCTGCTTTGCATGTAAAATTGCAGTATAGCAAAGTCTGGGAATTTGCCCTTGTGATCTGGGAGTTGGTATATATAACTAGCAGAGAGTCCACCCTGCAAATCATTCTGGGATTTTTTTTTTGTTATTGTTATTGCTACTCTCTAAATGGATTGTTTTTTTTTTGTATTAGTTCTTTGAAGCATACAATATTTGTTGAAAGAGTTATCTCTCTCTCTCTCTCTCTCTCTATATATATATATATATATATATATATATATATATATATATTACACTACAGTGAGGAAAAGGGTAAATTCCCTTATCTTCACTGTACTGCAGAACTCATAATAACAAATCACTCTTTCTTGTCCGTCATTGGCTGGCAGTTATTCATAAAGATATCTTCCTTAAACAGTTGTCCCTTAGACTCCTCTTTACAAAAACAATCAATACATTATCTTTTAAAGGAACTCCACAATAAAATGAACTTTTTTCAAGATCATCCCAAGAATCCATGAAGAATCTTATTGCTTGCAGTAAGGTCCGCTGTTAAAAGGCCATGTTTCAATGATGTAGATATTTCTAATTCAGAGGCAAATTAGCAACCAAAAGGAAAGACCTCATTAATGGTTAATTTACATGTCTCTAAATAGCTAAGTGCAAGGATTGCAGATCAGGACTTTTCTGTGGTATTAACAGTGGTGGTGGCATTGTGTTTGCACAGGCACCCCAGTCCCTCTCTCACACACACAGACAAACACACAGGAAAACATGCACACACATCACATACCCCACACCTATTCTTGTTGTTAGGACAGCCATAAAGTCTGCTCTTTCCCTGCCTTGATCATTCATGGATGATTACAGTCAGCATTTAATGCAGGACATTTGATTTTTGCACCTAATATCCTTCAGTAAATACATGCTATGCAAAACCTCTTATGCTAGTGACTTTGTACATTTGTAGGATAAATACTTAAAATCCCTCCATGATTGAGTCCCTTCATTATTTTTGGATTTTTCCCCAATGTCTTGCACTACAAGGTTGTGAAGTATTCTTAACACTCCCTGTTCCTCTCCCTGATGCCTCACAAACTATTGCAAGCATTGCAAAGTCTCTAAGGCCTTCAGTGTATGTCAACAAATCCTTACTGTACCAATTTATCAGTCTGCACAGGAGGTTAATGCTGAAGTTTTATGTGTCAAGGGATCAGGATTCAGATCAGTATCCCCTTTGTATTGATGTTTTTTTCTCACTCATTTATTTTTAACATATTATGCCTGGCATCTAGTGTTGGTGAAGAGGACTAATATCTTATTAAGAGATGGGACACTACAGGGTAAAATCCCTTTTAGTGTTTTTTAGTCATGCTACTTGTCCCTAGTGCGCAGTGATTCCCTGTAATACATTTTTAATATGTTTCTTTAAGGCGTGACATATAGAGTATCAATGGTGTCTAGTGTTTCCCTCACACGTATTGCGCTTAAGTGCCTTTCAGGCATGTTATATAGAGTGATCCCTGGTGTCACATGTTACCGCACCCCTGAACCCGTGTGGCATTAAGGCACATACACAGCTTAAGACTTATGCCAGGCCCCTCAACCCTGATCCCTATCCTGTTTAAGTGGCATTCTGGCATGATTTTGGTATCCCTAGTGGCTGATTATTCCCCCCACTCTTAAGCCCTGTTATGTTTAAGTGCCACTCAGATATAAGTTTCCTTTCTAACTTCAAACATGACCTGATACTGTATCTCCATAACAACCCTATATGTACCTGCAACCATCCTACTTAACCCTTCCCTCTCCCTATACCCACTTTACCACTAAGTCTGATCTATAGGACCTTTCCTATTTCTAAAACTTACTATATCTATCTGTTCTCCATTCTACACCCTCCCTCTAGATCACTACATCCCTCCTCTACTACTTTCTTCTTCTGTACCATCTCTTCCTCTGATCCGAGGCCCCTTGTACATACACTTTTCTCTTTTTCTTACTCCTGCACTAGTTTCTTCCTCAGATTTGAGGCCCCCTGCACATACACAATCTCTTCTTCTAGCCACTAATCTAATAATGCCATATTATTTTCAAATGATTACCTATAACCTTAATTCCCTTACTGCATTCCTCTTGATTTATTATTGTTGTTTTTCCTTTTATACCCTTATTATTATACTTTTGTATATAGCTATGTTTAATTCCATTGAGTACATTATTATTTTTTCTTATCCATTGCATTCATGACATTGTTTTGCTCTGTGTTATTGTAAACTTGTCTCTACTTGTATGTCTGTTTGGGGCTTTTCTCCTCGCGTCTCCACTGAAAAAGGGTAAATTCTTACCCAGCTGGACCAACCCAGTTAACAAATGCAAAATAAATAAATAAATAAATGAATAAGTTTAATGGGGTATCCCAGGTGGTTGAATTCCCTATCCAATGTTGCAGACTTTTCTCATTAACCTAAGGGTATATCGAAGTATGATAAGCACCCCAACATTCACATAAAAAAGCCCCCCCTCCTCCATTACAGTTACAGACACACTCATCCATATGGCTACAGAGACAGCCAGCATGATGCTGCTGTCTTTTTGGTAGCGGTATCTTTGAATTCTAGAATGTTACCAGGAGGTGTATAGTATTTGGTTCCATGTATCTAATCAGATTGAAAATTTCAATAAACTCTGCAAAAACATGATGAAAAAGTAAATGACATTGAACCCTTATTAACAGAGGTAGATTAGAAACTAAAATCAGAAGCAACATATTATGAATTTCTACTGAAACACAATAACACACCTTTAGACATGCTAGAAGATTAAGACAACAGATGTAGGGAAAATAACCTAATACGTTTTTCAAATTCCTGATAAATTGAAGGGAAAATATTTTGTTTAATTTCCTAATACATGTATCTACCTAGTTCTGAATCTGCTGGAGGGCTTATCAATGGAATTAAACAGAGATCATAGACCTCTAAACAAACACCATTCTAAGACAAATTTCTACCTTTATCTAGAGAAGTTACATTTTCATATTCTACTTATGAAGAATTAATACTTAAAACAGCATTAAAGAATGTCCCTACCAAAGAAAAAATATAGAGCCTGTTGGCATTTAATTAATGTGCTTTTCAGGGATACATTTATAGATGATACTAGGGGCAGATCTGTAATTTACACTGGGGTTCTTAAAAAGAAAGAGGGTAGATTTAAATAAGTTAATTTTGTAACTGGATGCTTTAATAAAATGATTAATTATCTCTAATAATCTGTGGATAGCTATACTAGGATTTAAAAAAAAATAACAATATATCAGTGGTAAAAGAATGAATGTTTTTGATCAAGTTATCAAACAATATACCTTTATTTTGTGATTACTGAATGGTTTTGTAAGTAAAGTTTTTAGGGAGAAAATAAAAAGCAGTGACACAAGAAACCTATGCATTTTGCTAGTTAAAATTCTGAGCATCTCTGAAAGCTGATTATTAATAAACAGATGTGTTGATGCTTAATCTTATAGGATTGCAAAATCTTTGATATAAATAGTAGGGAGAGTATGTTTTTCTAGACAGCAAAAAGAAAAGGTATGTGACCTCAGTCAAAACTTTACTAGTACCAAGAGTGAAAGCTGCTTGTTAATGACATACATTTGTATTATTTATTTATTATTTATTTTACATTTGCTGACCGGGAAAGTCCAACTGGATGCATGTCCATTTTCAGTGGAGGTCTGGGGAGAAAAGCTCCACAGTTAAATTTTAAGCAAAATATAAGGTGTATACAGAAGCATTTAAATTTACATAGATAGTACCAAACTTAACATCGACTAGTAACATATCATTGAAGCTTAAGATTTAACATTTACATAGGCTGAACACATCTTTTACAGTTTCAGGTTGAGACATTACATTATGGTAAACATTGTTATTAGGGGTTGCATCTTTTTGCTTTATACAGTTGAACAAGTTAGCCATAGGAGGGAGTATGCAACAAAGAGAGCACAGATTAGACATAGTAGGGAGTATAGTACCAGGAGAAGAGACAGAGATGGGAAACTGGATAACAGGTTAAGTAGGAAAAGCAGGAGGCATAAGTAGCTTAAGTATAAAGTAAGAGTAGAAGTGTAAAGAGAAAAGTTTAGCTGATAGATAACAGAGTGTCCTAGCAGTGACATATGGGTATTGGCTAAGGGGTTAGAATTAGAGGTGAACTGGAAGGAAGCTAGAGAAGTTGCATTCTTTTGGTGATGAAGCTGAAGTCAGAGGGCAAGGGTAAGGGAAAAGGGTGGGGGGGGGGGTCAGCCAGGTGGAGAACATGTGCATATTCATGTGAGTTTTAGGTGTTCTTTCACGAGTCTTTTAAATGTAACCTTTGAGCCTGCTGAGGTAATAGCAGTAGGTAGGCTGTTCCAAATTTTGCCTATGTAGTTAGGGAAGAAAGAGTCCCCTGCTGTGTTGTTGGTCTTGGTGACCTTGATTAATTTTTTTGTCGCTAGAGCAAAGCTGTTTAGTTTTAGCTTGCAGTTCTAGTAGATTGGCCAGTGGTGGAGTTTTGTCTAGGAGTAGTAGGAGATTGTGGGCAAAGGAAAGTTGATGATTGTTTAGGAGATTAGGGAATTTAAGCCGGCCAAGTTGTTTTAGGGAATGGCAGTGGTGAGCTTAGTAGGGGACACTGGCAGCAAATTTTGCAATTTGATTGTAACAGGTGTTGAGTTTGGCAATTTTGGTTTTGGGTAAGTTGGTGAAAATGGCTGAGGCATAAAATGGTGTGGAAAGGAGGTGAGTTTGAGCAATTGTTATCCTAGCAAGTTGTGTTAGAAATGATTTATTTTTATATACACTGCCCAGTATTTTTGTGAATATTTTTAATGGTTTGATTTATATTCTGATCAAATTTGAGGTTATTATCAATGGTCACTCCTAGCAATTTAGTGTGTGTCAGGGGAGATGACAGTCTCATCCCTGGACACAATATTAAATGGGCTGGGTATTGTGGTAGATTTGTTAGGTGTAAATAGCAACAGTTTTGTTGAGCTATAGTATTAGGTTTGTGTTAAGAAACCAGTTTTCAGTGGTCTGGAAGGCTTTTTGGGTTATTGAGAGGAGTTTCTAAGGATCATTGACTGAACAGACAAGTGCTGAGTCATCAGCGTATTGTATAACTGTTGCATCTTGACAGATGCTGTGGAGGTTATTGGTGAAAATGAAGAATAGGAGGTGACCTAAAATGAAACCTTGTGGGACTCCTGTGTTGATGGGTAGCAGTGTGGATAGGTTGTTGTCTCACCAAACTGCTTGTTGTCTTCCTTGTAGATAGTTCTGAAACTAAACTAATGCTTGGTTACTAAGGCCAAGGTCAGTAAGGGCTTGTACTAGTTTAAGATGGTTGACCATAACAAAGACATTTGATAGGTCCAAGAATATGGCAGAAGTTAGATTGAGTGTGTGTTTGGTTTGGTTGATGAGGTTTGTGAAAGTGAGTAGGGCAATGGTTGTGCTATGAGAAGGCAGAAGTCTATGTTGGGTAGGAGAGATCAGTTGGTTGCTAAGCAGGTATGGCATAAGTTGGTGGTGTATACATTTTTAGCTAATGGAGGCAGGATGGCTATGGGGCAATTGTTGGTGGGGTCGGTGGAGGTGTGGCCTTTATGGAGGGGGATAATATAGGAGGTCTTCAAGATGGGTGGTACTGAGGTTTCTGAGATAGATCTGTTTAGAAGGATGGCTATAGGGAAGACAAGTTCATTGGCAGCCAACTGAAGGTATTCAGCAGGTATCCCATCAGATGCTAGTGTAGTAGGTTTAAGTTTGGATGGCGACCTTTTGACATAGTTGGTAGGGGATGGGTTGAAATTCGAAGGTTGTTTTAGGTCTATCTACAGGTTCTGGGTAATTAGTGGTGGTGGATGTGGGCTGTTTTTGAACAAGATTAGAAATAGTTTCTATGAAGTATTTGCTAAACGTATCTGGTATATTTGTGATTTCACTAGTGGAGGTCGGAGGTGGGGTGGAGGGTCTGCCAGGGTGGAGTAGTTTATTTATTCCTGCCCAGAATTTCTTGGCGTTGTTTTGATGTGTGCTTTGTAGCTGTAGGAAACAATTCTTTTTATATAGGAGAACTGCTTTTTTGTCTCATTTCTAAGTTTTTGGAAATGTTCCTTAGCTGCTGGGGTTTTTGTGGCTCTCCAATGATACCATGCTTTGTTCATTTCTGATATTATATTTTTAGTCTCTCTGGTAAGCCAGGGGGGCTGTTTTCATTTTGAATTTAGTGGTCCAGGCTGGAACGTGGGCATTTAGGATTTCTAGGAAAGTGTTATTGAAATGGGTTATGGCTTCATCTAGCAGTAATACTTTTAGTATGTTCCAGTTATGATGCTTTAGCTCGAGTATGAATTTGTTGGAGTCAAATTTTTTTGTGATACGGGTTGTTTGTAATATGGGGGTAGGGTTGGCCTGGGTTTTGAATTTTAGTGGGAAGGTGGGTATTATGATAAAGAATTAATTCTAACATTACTTTGCTGCATGTGTCTGTCTGCCTTTCATGAAGCCATACTGGAATTTTAAGATAACTTGATCATCTGTTAACCAGAATCTTCTTGCAAATGTTATTATTAAATTGCAATGATCAGATTAATAAAAGGAATATTATAATAATTTTAATAAGTAAATGACCCAAGTAGGGTTTCAAACTAGGAATTGCTATAGACTGATTTATGTATTTCCTAGATATACCAGGAGATGTTGCATTTGAATGGTACCAGTCAAGATGATGTTTGAGATTTCCGTAGAAAGAAATGTCAAAGCCATCAGACTCTGATGTTTTGCCTGCTTTAACAACAAAGACTGCATCCAGAAATTTATGAAGAGTAACATCCTTCAGGCTTTTCTACTAATAAGGTATATGGAGCAATGTTTTCTAAACAAATATGGCATACTTTAAGACAGTATTTGAATCATTAGAGGCACAAAAATTAACATAAGTGTCATTTAAGGTGATTATGTATGTTGAAGATGAGCAGATAGGTTCTTCTAATTAAAATGAAAGGAATTTGGTTTAAAACTGTGATTCAGTCTAAACTGGAGAGCAATTTCAGGAGAATAGTAGCTCATTCTGTATACTGAGCACCTCTTCGCATTTCAAAAAGATTTTGAATAGTTGCATAAATAACCTTTAGATGATGTTGAAAATGAAGGTGTTAAATCTATTTTGTTCAAAACCACTTCTTAATTCACTGCTTAGTGAAAGTCTTGATTTTCTGTCTTGAATTTCTGACCTTAAGAATTGTTTTCTTCTGCACTTTTCAATTATGCTTTTTTCTTGAAAATATTTTCCATATTTTCAAAGTTCATAGGCCTATAATTTTATAAATTCTTACTAAGCTTACAGCCAAGGAAACCATTGAGAAGCTCTGCCACATCATCTGATACTGGAGAGAGACTTAAAATGCCCTCCGTTAAGTAGACTTTCTCCATATATACCCACACTTCTAATATAAACCACAATACTATTGTCAAGTTGAACAGAAACATGGCTTTGGATTAAAAGCAGCATTTAGATGATAATACATTGCTCCTTAAAAAAATAAGGAATTAACCTTTGACTACATTCTTGGAGTGGTGATCATCTTAAAATGAATTAGGGTGTGACCAGAAAACGCATGTGGTTCTAGATGAAACTTTATCTCAGGATTACTTACAAAAAAATTGCAGATAAATAAACAATATGTTACCATTAACTGTTTGAAACCAGGAAGAAAGTGAAAACTTGTCCATAAGGTTTTAAAGCATGATATGCTTAAAAAGGATTATACGTTTTTCTAACATCTTGCAGTAGTAAAGTATTACATTTATTGTGTATAGTTAGAGTCCCTTGTTTATCCAATGGTGTGCTTAGGACCATTCCCTTTTCTTATTGCAATAATATCATGATTACTGGGCATATAGGTACATAAGTTCATAGGTGTGTGCTAGGCAAACAAACACTGAGGCCTTTTTAATCCTAGCTATACATCCTAAATCTCTAACAAGTTCTAATACCATTAGTAGTGTAAGCAGGGGCTTGATAAATGAAGCATTTGCAAGCAAGGGCCTGAGAAATTAACCATTTACAATCTGCATGTTTCCATTAGAGATATAGGTGCCAAACCAGGCATGAAATTCCAGTTTGCCATCCAGCTGTCCAAGTTACATTGAACTGGATTAGGGAGGAACTCTGCTTTACATGCACAGGAGGTCATAGATAGGATCCAGGAAGTTAGAATTATGGAGTTCATCTATATAAAGAACCCAGTCAAGTCCCTCTGGGATTGGTCTTAGAACTGCTCCTCAACTTCTCTGAACTCAAGGTCAACATTAAGGGCCTCTGGCTGACCAGTTTTGCTATAGGTCTCCCTCTATAACACATTTAAGCTTAAGTGGTATGGGATTTTGCCAATGGTGATTTGAGCATGGAAAAGCTCAAGTGCATTGTCCTATTTGACCAACCGTGGGATATATGTAGTTTTGATGCAAATCGAGACGCCTCTGCCTGTAGATATTTGCTGGTCTAAATGTGTGGAAGGTATTATAGCCTTGCACTAAGGGTGTGTTATCCATGGATTTAAACTATATCTCAATGTTAGCATTCTCTAGGGTGATGATCTTGTAGAGAGTAGAGTTTCTTGTTTAGACTCCTGGTATTTAGCAGTAACACCTTTAGGTTTTCGTGTTTTGGATTTACTATATTAGGAGAATTGCCAGGTTGGCTTTTCCTATAAAGGAATTATGGGGAAGACAATGTTTTAGCTAATATTCAATAGCCTATAGGGAACAGGTGTATATCATCTCTGGCAAAGCAGAGTGGTCTGTTGCCCATCTCCTTCCATGCTTAGGTTGATAGGTTCATAGATTAGTACTAGGTTAACTACCCTTGCGAGCTATTTTAAACCTAGCCAGGTAACCATTGGGCTACCCTCCCAACCCCAAATGCTGTCAAATAAAAGATGTTTCAAAAAATTAGATCTAGCTGAGCAAGGTGAATATATAGAGATGAATATAATAGGACGTGATAATAGTGGACATGTATATTCTACAACTATAAATCTACCCTCTTTAGCTTCCACCACCTAAAAAGGATAGTTCTGTTTAATTAAGATGCCCTTTCCCAAATTATTAGTAGAGTTACTTGAAGTGAAGATTTAAGAATCAATGTTTATTGTATCAAATAGTGAGAGACACTTATGGGTCTCTTGTATAAGAAAAACATTAGTCTTTATATAATAAAGTAGTTGCTAGAATAGCTTCTTTTTGCTGATTACTGAAAGACCATGCACATTCCTTGATGAAATTGTAAATGCTTGTCTTTGCGACCTAATCCTAAAAAACACACATTGAAGTTAGCTTATGAACGAATAGCCTGCTTAATCAACTAAAGCATTTCCCCAACTGAAACCTATGACTAACTAACGTATGTACAATGATACATGCACGATTAACAAAAAATGCCAGTTGTGTTTAAGTTCAATATATACCGCTGTTCCACAATACACTGGTCTTAGAAACATACCTCTTAACATGCAGATGTTGAAAATAGCTACAAAATCCCTTGAAAATTAGGAAAATCCAGCAAAAAATCTGGACATCAAATCAGGGTGAAATTTGAAAAACAAAAACACATAACTCTTCCCGCTGCAAGTAGGACTGTCCAATACTATTCAGAAACACATTTAAAAAAACAGAGAGTAACAGCAATGATGGAAAATATATTATCAAATACACAGCATAACATCTGCAGACTTTCATGATTTCATGCTGTGCATTTGATGATATGCTTGCATTTTCCATCATTTTTTTTACTCTCTGTGGCATGGAGGATACAGGCATCCCAAGGCAGTATAGTAACTGCCTCATGTTTACTGACAAATGCTTAATTTTAGAATAGACAAACACAGTACATGAGAGATGCAGAAACACAGTGTCATTTGAGGCAAAGCTTTTACATACACACACAAAAAATGCAAACCAGGTTGTCAGTTTTACACCCAAAACACTCGCTTCCAGTAAGGAACAAATACATAGACCCATGTATGCGAAGGTACTCACATGTAATCTACCCAGACTTACTACAAGATGTCCTAAAAGCATCTCTCAGTGGCCCCATGCACAAGAAAATAAGGCAGCACCTCACACAACACATAACTCTGAAAATCATAGAAGCCCTGCTTTGACTCACAGAAGGCAATACACTAAACAACCAAACATTTTAATTATTGGGGATTCCACTGTAAGACATACTGATGTCTTTCTTACCAAGCTAAACAAGGAGAAGATCACAGTGAGCAGTCTTTCTGGAGCCAGGATCCATCAGATCACCCATGCACTTAGGTCTTTAAACCACAAGTACCAGAATGACATGGTCATAGTTCATGTCAGCATAAATAACCTGAGATGTACCTCACTGGACTATATGAAGAGAGACATGATGAGATCTCTTAATATGTGTCTCAGGTGGGTATAAATCTAGTCTTGAGCAACATGCCACCTTAATCGATGGTGATGCTACAGTACCAGCAAAAAATGATTGGCTTCAAAAATTGGCTTAGTTTCTGGTGTCTCAACAAAGAGATCCTATATCTGTCAGTCTGAGGAGACATACTCAACAAACCATGATGCTTTGCCAGATATTGTTTGCATTTTTCACCACTTGGCTTCCAGGTACTGGCAAAAACTTTCTCTATCCCCATAGCGCCTTTATTAGGCCGAGACAACTTATTAAATCCTCTAGCATAACAAAAATCACTTATGACCAACTAAAGGTACTGCTGCTCCCTGATAGCTCTCCTCACCCTGAAGAATGCAGACGTATGTGCAGTCACAGAAACATTGTTTAGAACCATGCAGAACACCATGTTCAAAGGCTACAATGCCTTTCATGCATTTCAGCACCCCTCAGCACAGGTTAAATCAAAGGGTCTCAGTGTTCATAAAGGAAAAGTACTCCACTAGACTGATCCAAATATATGACTCACTTGAGCTCCTCCATGCCCAACTAACCATAGGTATGATCCCCTATTATATCCTTGATTGCTACAAATCCCCTAACATGAGTCTGGAAAACTACACTCCCTGCCTAAACCTACTGGAATCTCTTAACATTCAGCCTAACATCATACTTACTGGTGACTTCAACTACCCCTCCATAAACTGGAAGACTTATATGACCCTGGAGCAACTAGTTAGCTCCCCATCTACAGGTACAAATATCCCAGACATAGTACTCACAAACATGGGGGAATGCTGCACCTTCCCATGCATCAACTCCTGCCCGATAAGATCTGACCACAAAATGATCTGTTTTAGTATTAAAACAAACCTAGGACCCCCATTAAACTACAAACCTGTTAAGAACTTTGTTAAGGCCAGTTAACTCAAAGTAAGTAAAATCTTATTATACTTCTAAGCCCCTCTGAACCCATATGACACTGAGCCCTACTCTATGCTATACACAAAAGCACTGTATAGCCACATTAATAACTGCATACGGAAGCAGTACCTGTCCGAGTCAACTTTATGATTACTGGCGAAAATAAACCACGCTGGTGGACTCCTAGCATGAATAGTCTATTCAACAAAAGAAAAAGAATCCTCCTCAAAGTCAAGAAGGCACAGTGCAAACAATGCAAAAAGATAATTATCAGTCTAAACAAACAAATTAGAAACTGGTCAAATCTGTCAAAGCAAACTATGATGCAAAGATAGCCTCCCAGGGAAAAGATAACCATAAGGCATTTTTTTAATTATGTTTGTAACCTCAGTAGAAGCACTCAGCAATGTGCCGAGTTAATCAAGGGACTTACACTCAGCCTGAAACTATAGCAAACCTGCTGTTCGAAAAGTTCAGTTCAAACTTCTACTTCCCATCACCTCCTACCACACCCAAAGAAATACCTGCAATCATCCCCTTACCAGTCATTACGAGGGAACAGGTCCTTACTGCACTTGTTAAAACCAAAAATACAACCACCATGAGTCCCAGCAACATTCCAGGATGCTTCTTAAATAAATTAAAATAGGACCTATTAGGCCCAATAGAAACCCTCTTTAACCATAGCCTCCGGGCTGTCTTTGTCCCAGAGGAATGGAGGACTAGAACAGTCATCCCTCTGCACATTGGGGGCCCATCAACTGACACAATGAACTAAAGACCCATAAGCTTAACCAGTCTTATCTGCAAGGCCATGAAGAGAATTATCATGGACCTGATCAATAGCAACACAGGAAATCTTCAAACACTGGTCAGGCTGGTGGACTTCTTTGAGAAAGTCACCAAGGCCATGCATGAGGGTAAAACAGTACACACCACTTATCTAGACCTGGCTAAAGCTTTCAACACAATCTGCCACTCAGGGATCATAAATAAAGTTACTGTGTTAGGCATAAATCCCTACATCGTCAGGTGGATAGCAAACTGACTCACTAACAGAACTCATGTTGTCCGGATAGGTAAATCCACTACTGATAAGAAACTCCTCCCTCTGTTCTTATTTCTAATTCCCACAATTTATTTACTAAAGGTACAAATATTTGTACCATTTGTCTTGACTCTGGGGTATTTTTACAAATTCTTAACATGCGGCTATGGTTACTTTGGATTTCTTCTATTTTTTGTGGATTATACCATTACTCTTTGAAAATTTGTATACATGCTCTTGTTTGTTTCCTTGCTTTTTGCTGTTTATATTATACTTTGTAAATCTGTATTTTATATCATTAGATTGTTAGATTTTTTTTTTTGTTTTAACATTGGAGCTTTTCTCCCCAGGCCTCCACTGAAAATGGGCTCTCCGTGGCAATGTGGACTTTCCTGGTAAACAAATTACAATAAATAAATAAAATAAATAACTTGTTACTAATAGTGTCCCATAGGGCTCAGTGTTTGGACTCCTCCTGCTTGGTATATACTTCTCTGAAGTGAAGACCAGTGTTGGGGGACTCTGGCTCACCAAGTTTCCAGATGATTGTAAGCTGGGAGCAATCATCAAATCCCCAAGTGATGCTGACATCCTACAATCAGGCCTAAAAATGACAAACAACTAGTGCCAAAGCCATGGTCTGTGACTAAATGCTAAAAAATGCATAACCATATCCTTCATAAATCAGATATCCCTGCAAATTATAATATTGATAGCACGCCCCTAAAAATAAACCTAGTGGTAAGGGACCTTGGAACACAGATAGATAGTAACCTAAGCTTTGACCACCAGGTAGGTACAGTAGTGAGGACATCCTTCTGTGTGGCACAACTTATAAGTAAAAACATGGCCCCAAAGTCAAAAGACATCACAGTGCCATTGTACTTGGCCCTTATCAGGCCCATAATTGAGTATAATGATCCATTCTGCATTTGTCTAATCAGGCCCTTACAATAACTGGAGTGGCCCCAGAGGTTTCTTACTAAAAAAATACAAAGTGTAAGACACATGTCTTATGCGGACAGACTAAAGGCCCTATCCCTTTATTCCATCTCATATCATTTATTGAGAGGTGACTTATGCCTGACCTGCAAGGCATTCTCTGATCCAGGCCTGATGAAAATGTTACATATTCACAAGAATAATTACATGAGGATTACGTGTTCCATGGACCTGAACCTTATTTGTGACTCCAACATAACTTGTTGGAGAGACAGATTCATATCCCAGAGGCTACCTTGTCTATGCAATATATTTCCCATTTTTATAAAAGAAAGCCCATTCCTCACTCTCTTCAAAAAGAATTTAGCTAAATGGATGTGGAATCATAAATTCACTCTCAGGGTACTTCCCATGATCCTTATGAACAGAGGCAGTCTGTAAAATGACTCAGGGCTCCAACACCCAAAGATCCACTACCCTGATACTACTCAAGCCCATATCTGGGGAATTATGATATAATATTGTCATATCATGGGTATTATTGGCTAGGCTTGTGCTATTAGCCTAGTAATCACCTATAAAACTATGAGCTGTATTGTAAAATTCTACCAAGCAAGTTAATTTATTTTTGCTTCTGAAAAATGCAAATGTAAAATGTGTAGTGCAGTTTCTCATGTACTACACAGCTTCAAAAATCATTTGTGATGAGGAGGATTCAGAAAAATGTGTGAAGGGGTAAATAAAGCTTGAAAATAGGGAAATATGTTAAAAATAGGTGCATTATGTGCATGGATAAATCAGGACAGAAAACAGGGATATTCCTCCAAAATAGGGACAGTTGAGACATCTGTAAAACTATAGTAAGAGCTACAATACTCGGGCCTGAAAGAATCCATAAAAGTAATCAGTGTGGCATTCAGTTCGATCAAAATATGAGTAAGGATCTCTTGTGGATCTTACAGACATTCACAGAGAACAGAGGAACAGAGGTATAGCTAGCTATGTGTACATCTGATGCTTTCTCCTAATTTTATATCAACTCACACTGGAGCATCTTGAAGAAAAGAACAACTAATACCATGCTATTGTTCATAGATTTCAGCTTGGCATTCAATAAAGTGATTCCTGTGCAACTTAAAGAAAAGCTAATCAACCGTGGCATAAATAAACGGCTGTGCAACTGGATCCTCAATTTCCTGACTGGAAGACCACAAAGGACCTGTGCTGGTAACAACACTTCAGGGAGTATTACAGTCAACACCGGTGTACCCCAGGGTTGTGTGCTGAGTCCTCTACTGTTCACAGTCCTTAGCCACGACTGCTCTATGAAAGCTAGCAACAACCACATCATCAAATTCACAGATGACACCACAGTGGTAGGACTCATAAGTGGTGATGACGAGAGTAGGTATAGGAATCAGGTCAGCTCCCTGACTGAATGGTGCAATATCAACAGTTTGGGCCTGAACGTCAGTAAAACAAAATAAATCATTACTGACTTCAGAAAAAAGCTCTGCCATGTACCTGCCCCTCAAGATTAATGGTGAAGTGGTGAGACTCCAAACTACAAAGTTCCTGGGGTTATATATATATATATCAGAGGATCTTTCTTGGAGTACAAACACAGACCAGCTAATTAAAAAAGCCCACAAGTGACTACATTTCCTAAGAAGGCTGAGAAAAGCAAAGCTCTCTATGAATGCTCTAATTACCTTTTACAGAGGAGCCATCGAGAGCATTGTCAACATCAGCTGCACTGTATGGTTCGGTAGCAGCACAATGGCCGAAAGGAAGAAGCTGCAAAGAATAATAAGAACAACAGAAAAGATTGTGGGCACTAGTCTTCCTACCTTACAGGAGCTCTTTGAACTGAGATGTAAAAAGAGGTCCCACAAAATACTGAGTGACACTTCTCATCCAGCGTGTGGTTGGTTCACTAAACTTGTATCTGGTAGAAGGTTACGGAGTATCTGCTGCAGGACCTCCAGATTCATGAACAATTTCTATCCAGCTGCAATAAGACTCATTAATGCACATGTATATCTGGATGTATCAAAACTATAATAGATTGTTATGCTCTGATTTTTTCTTTTTTTTTTCCATACAGCAATTAAATTTATTTAGTGCATACTAAAATTAATATATTCTCATTCAAGTACAATTTCAATCACGTCCTTATGTGCAATATCACCCAGTCTCACCTCTATGTATAGTATTTTTTTATTTTCATGTGAATTATTTTCTATTTTTTAACATTATATCATATATACCAATATGCACTCTAATTTCTCAAATACTGTAATGCTGTACTGTACTGTTGAAACTGATGTATATGCATTGATTCAAAATGTTTTTAGTCCACTGTCTAAATTGTACTATATGTTGTTGCTGATTTTCTCCCCGGGTCTCCGCTGAAAACAGGCTCCCAACCCAGTCAGACTCTACCTGGTAAACAAATGTAAAATAAATAAATAAAAATAACATTGATCATCTAGTAGTCAGTGTTGTCCAGTGTATATAAATAGTGTAGAGGCATGTACATCAGCTACCTAGACATTTAGTTTTGTACTATAGTTATTGTTTATTCTTTAAAACTATTATACCTGTCTTTTTGTGTTTGCTTTCTCCTGTAAAAGAGCTGACACTCGAAATTTCATTTAGGTAGCACTTGTGTTTCTTAAATGACAACAAAGTTTCTTTTGAATCTTTGAATCTTTTTGAATCTTTGAATCTAATTTGGTGCCCCCTCCCCCCCAAGAAAGTTTCTTTCCTCAGACTTGAGGAGAACAACATTTTTTTATCCTTTTAAAGTTTAACAAATTGCTTACTACATTTGCAGTGAGAATATGTGCTACTGTTTTTCAGTTCTGACTGCAAAGGCAATACCAAAATTCATTGTTGAATTTTGATATACACTTAAGATTGATCGGTCACTGATGATCACACTGCCTAATACTTCGCTCCCAGGGGACTCCCCTTTTCCACAACTATTACCATATCTCTGGTGGATAACGAACCGCTGACCATTATCTCACACAAATAAGATTAAAGTCAAGTCATATTCATCTTGAGAATCTTAAATTTGCCTTGCATTCTAATCATGATCAAGCCCCAATGATATGCTAACTCACTATATATAATTATACGTGACTCACAAATGGGGATAAATTGCATCTTACAGAGCTCCTAAATAATATCAAAACTCAAGAGACAAATTTTCTGATCCAGTACATCAATAGAACACCCACCTGTGAATGTTTACCATGCTAAACTTTGCTATCCAAATATTGCCCCCGCCACTTATTAAGTGTTTTACATAGCAATCATTGGGATGTTAGCAACAGACTGAAGCTGCTGCCATTGACGATTAAGTCCAGTATACAAATTGGTGGAAGCTGCCAAGTATATGAAGAGAATCCCCATCTCAGGTAACACCACCTGTATTAAATCAATGTACTCTACTGTTGGTGTAAGATCAGAGACTACTAGTATCTT
Organism: Protopterus annectens; assembly: GCF_019279795.1. Classification (NCBI taxonomy): domain Eukaryota; kingdom Metazoa; phylum Chordata; order Ceratodontiformes; family Protopteridae; genus Protopterus; species Protopterus annectens. The sequence continues at coordinate 938,062,789 of NC_056726.1, forward strand.
CTCATTAAAAACAGAAACAGTTTGTTATTTTGTAATTTAGCTACAAAAATTTAAATTTTGAGCTAGAAAAAGAAATCTGAAAATCTCATAGTGTGGTCAATAAACTGAGCCCACTATATATTCTTCCTATTGAACAAGACTAGTA